>NC_133326.1:444326471-444553971 GCF_042186555.1 Aquarana catesbeiana | reverse complement strand
TAAATATGTTTGGCACCTGCTTGAAATAATTAGGGTGTCTGATTAGACTCTTTTATTAAAGAGAAGTATTCACATTGAATTTGCTATTCATGAGAAGCAAACTGTGTGTCATTGATGAACCCAAAAAAATATACTCAAACTATTGTCCTTTTTTTATACACAGGATGAGTCCATCCAGGAGGAATGTGGGGAAAGTGGCAGGCAGGAGGAGACCAGGCCCATGGACAGCCTGGAGGAGGCCGGATTCACCATCATCCTGGAGGAGGCTGGGCCCAGTGTCAGGCAGGAGGTGGCTGCTCCCAGTGAGGTGGCTGCTCCCAGTGAGGTGGCTGGGCCAAGTGAGGTGGCTGGGCCAAGTGAGGTGGCTGGGCCCAGTAGGAGCCTGACCGAATCCCAAGTGCCTCCCCTCCACCTTCCCAAAAAAAGGGCCAGGAAGGGGATGGTCACACAGGACGCATCCCTGCGCCTCATGCAAGAGGCCACCCGTTTTTTAAGGAGCCCCCCCGAAGCGGAAGAATCCTATGGCTGCTACTTAGCCAGCAGGCTTCTTCAGATGAATAGGGAGCAGCGCCTCATTTGTGAGCGCCTATTTGGGGAAACAATCCATAAGGGGCTGCAGGGCACGCTAACACAAAACACCCAACTACATGAGGCAGCCCCCCCTCCTCCTCCTCCTCCTCCTCCTCCTGCCACAACTGAAACACCAGAGCCACAGCCTCAAAAGAAGGCTACAGGGAAGGCTGCAGGGCAGCGTGGAGGAAAGGCTGCAGGGAAGAGAAGAAAATGATGACCTGGGTTCAGTCTGGTCTGACAGAAGACGCAGGCTGTTGTAGGACCACAGTCTGGGGACATCTAGATCATCTGCTGGTGCTGTTGATCTCTGGGATTCTTGGACCAGATTGTGCTCCCTCTTATATGGACTCCGCAAGATCCCAATTTTCTGGTACACCGACTTTTTCCAGCGTTGACTTCCTCTTTATTTTATTTTGACCATGAATAAATGGATCATTTTTTGAGTTTAGCAAAAGACTTTATGTTTTTTCTTTGAAATCATTGATTTTACACACAATGTTAAATTAACAAGGGACAACAATCTCATTGAGTTTGAAAAAAAACACACCAAAAATACATTACTAATGTTAATAATGTTCAAGTGGTAAGTCTTGAAAATCCAAAAATTTACGTAACCAAAAACGGTGCTTTGGGTTAACTTTATCTAAAAACTAAAAAATAATCACTATAAAAAAAAAAAATAATAATGGGTTCTTTGTGTTAACTTTACAAACCTAAAAAAAAAAAAGGGGAAAAAGTATTATTAGTATGGAAACATTGTTTTTAAAATGCATACTATATCATTCATGAGATCAAAGAGAAAAAGAATCCAGAAATCAGTTTGGGAGAACTCTGATTATGAACAGCAAAACACCTTCGTTCTTTATAGAGCCTTCGTAAAGAAGAAATAAAATGCGCTGCATTCAACGATCACAGATTTTGCAGTGTGATGAATGTGCTACCTACAATACGAACACTAGTTTTACTAGACCGAGTGCTTCCGTTTAGTTTTTGCTTATGAGCATGCGTCGTTTTTTTGTCCGTCGGACTAGCATACAGACGAGCGGACTTCGGGGTCCGTCGTAGTTACGACGTAAAGATTTGAAGCATGCTTCAAATCTAAAGTCCGTCGGATTTGAGGCTAAAAAAGTACGTTGAAAGTCCGGAGAAGCCCACACACGATCGGATTACCAGCCAGCTTTAGTCCGTCAGCGTCCGTTGGACTTTTGTAGACGAAAAGTCCGACCGTGTGTACGCGGCATAAGGCCGGATAGAGCTGCAAATCCATCAAGAGCTGGTATTAAGTTAGGACCAGAGACCTGTGGTGATGATAGAAAAAGTAATACATCGTCTGCAAATATACATAATTTGTGTGTAATACCTCCTACTTCAATGCCAGTTATAGTTTGGTTTGTTCTGATGTATTGGGCCATGGGTTCGAGTATAAGGGCAAATAATAAGGGAGATAATGGGCAACCCTGTCGGGTACCTCTTTTGATATTAAAGGCTTCAGATTTGTATCCAGCATATTTTATATAGGCTTTGGGTTTATTATATAATGCTTTGATCCATGTTAAAAAGTGGGGTCCAAAACCCCATTTTTGTAATGAATATTGCATATATTGCCAGGATACTGTGTCAAATGCCCTCTTAATATCGAGAGATAGAAAACATAAAGGGATTTTCCATTTTTTAGCAATATGTGCCAATAACACTGCCCTGCGTATATTATCGCCTGCCTGTCTATTTGGCATGAAGCCTACTTGATCTCTATGTATTAATTTTCCTATAATGCTATTGAGGCGTTTTGCTATTATTTTTGCTAATAATTTAATATCGAGGTTTAACAGAGAGATAGGCCGAAAATTCACACAGGAAGTATCATCAGAAAGGGGTTTTGGGATCATACAAACAATTGCCATTAGTGTTTCTTGCCGAAAAGAATGTCCTTCTAGAAGTTTGTTAAAAGTTTCAGTGAGAATGGGAGAGAGTATTTCTGAGAATGTTTTATAGTATAAAGCCGAGTAGCCGTCTGGGCCTGGTCTTTTGTTAAGTTTTAGGTCTTTTATGGCGTTAGCAACTTCATCTATAGTTATAGGCTCATCCAAACTGCTTTTTTGATTCTGAGATAACTCAGGTAAGGTTATTTTTGAGAAGAAGGATTCAGCCTCTGTAGGATTAAATTCATTGTTTGTCTTGTATAAAGTTGCGAGATGTGAGTGAAATTTATGGACTATTTTAACTGGATTACAAGTGTAAACATTTTTTTGATAATTTCAAACGTATTGGTTTGAAAGATTTGTTAGTTGAATTTAATGCCCGAGCCAAATATGTACCTGGTTTGTTTGTATTCATGTAGAAATTGTGTTTGGAGCGTTTGAGGGATTTATCAACTGACTCAGTGAGAAATAGATCGTATTCCAATCTAGATTTTTCCAGATGAGATTTTGTACTCTGAGATGGATTATCTTGAAATGATATGTAGGCTGCATTAAAATTGAGTTCTAGGTTTTTTGCTAGATTTTTGCGTTCCCGTTTAAATAGTGCCATTTGTCTTTGTATTGTACCACGCAAGACAGGCTTATGAGCTTCCCACAGTGTTATTGGGGAAATGTCTGTTGTATTATTAATTGATATGTATTCCTTTAAAGCTTGTTCAATGGCCATCTGATGTAGTGGGTGTTTGAGCATTATGTCCGGTAAGTACCACGTTGGGTCATGCGCTTTTGGTATGGCTGAGGCTATAGTAGTGTATACTGCATTATGGTCAGACCATGGAATCGGAATTATATCTGATTCAATCATTTCTGGTATCATTCCTATTGTTAGAAAAATATGATCTATTCTGGTGAAGGTTTGATGAGGGTGCGAGAAATAAGTGCATTTCTTTTTCATTGGGTTACTTTCTCTCCATGAATCTACCAGATTGTATTTGGAAAGAAGTTGAGAAAAAGGTAATCTAGAGGTTATTTTGGATGGTGTAAAAAGGTGATTTATCTAGAAATGGGAGGAGGACCTGGTTCGAATCCCCACACATTATCACTGTTCCTATTTTGTGTGTATTAATCACTTGTAATATATGTGAGAGGAATGGTATAGGTTGTTTGTTAGGAGCGTAGTAGGAAATCACTGTGATTGCTGTATCCATTATATAACCCATGAGTATCAGGTATCTACCTTCTGGGTCTTTAATTTCTGATGATAAGGTGAATGGTGTGGATCGGTGAAATGCAATTAGAGTTCCCCTTTGCTTGGTACAGGCAGAAGCCATGTAAATTTGTTGATAAAAAGGAGAAATATATTTTGGAGTAGAATCTTTGGTGAAGTGTGTTTCTTGGAGGCATACTATGTGAGCCTTCTTGTTATGGAAAGTACGGAAGGCTTTGGTCCTTTTTTGAGGGACATTTATTCCCTGAACATTCAGGGAAAGTATATTCAGTGGTGCCATGGCAATAGATCAAATAGTTTTGACTTACTTTTTGTTATGCAGAGCTGACTGCACAGATCAACCTGTGTGGACTGAAGAGATGAATAGATAGAAAAGAAACCAGTGAATTCTGGAGTAAAGAGTAAACAAAAAACATATGAGATTAGATGATACATTGTATAAATTATTTTTTGCAAGTAATCACAATTGACCCGTGAAAGAGAATAAATATCTCTCTCAGGGGAATAAGTGCCTTCGTCACACTCCCACATAATATGGTTGGGAGAATGAGGAGGGCTAATGGGGGTACACGGATCTTCCGCTTACAGGAGAGAAGTGCTATGTCAAAAGACATCAAAATGATGTTTCATTAATTGGAGTGCAGAATATAGTTTTTGTTGAAATTATTTATTCCAGGGTGGTTGTATATGGTTAGTCTTGCCCTAGGCTAAATAATTCAGTTAGAAAGGTACTGTTAATAACTTTGGTATTGATGAAGATAGTTTGAATTATTTTGGGATTTTAACCCTTTTAGAGTAAACAATTACATATTTTATTCATATGCAACTGTTTAGATATGTTAACTCATAAAATTGAGGTTGTATTGCTTCAGATTAGAATAAACAAAAACATAATTCTAGGAACTAGTTAGGTAATAATATATTTGTTTTAAGAAAAGAAAGAAAAAGCTTCCATTACTTCTGGATTATTGAACATATTTGTCCTAAAAAGTAATAAATCTATTGTTATTACCTGATAATATATAACTGAACAAGAATTTCCTTATTTCACTTATATATTCTAAGGCTATATGAATCAGAAGTAATAAGAAATATAACTGGAATGTAACATGATCCCACACAGTGTGTGACTATCAGAATGCAGTTACATTCAGTTATAAATATAGGTTTTTTTATAGAGAACCATCTCTTAGTATAATAAATAAAGAGATATCAGGAATTAGGATGTCAGTCCATTGAATCTTCTTGGTCCATGGATGATGTGGCATAACGGCCTCTTTTGTGAGAATGATGATTCCCATTTTGTTCTGAAATTTTCTGGGTGCTGCCTGAAGGTGAAGATGATGCCATTCTTCTGCGTGTGGGAGTGTTGCTGCTTGTGGGTTCTGTCAGATTTAATTTTAAAAGGGTTTGTTGTAGTTCATCTGCTTCTGTAAATTGTACCTTGGTAGTTAAATCTGACTGAAAAGAGGAAGCCCCATTGATACATAATGTTGTGGCGTTGCAGTTCCATTAGTTGGGGTTTCATGGATCGTCTTTTAGTAATAGTAAGTTGGGATAGGTCAGCAAAAATTTGATAATTGTGTCCTTGACAATTAAGTTCCTTTTTTTCTCTTGCAGCAATTAGTATTTGTTCTTTCGTTCTGTAATAATGAAATTTTGTGATTATATCACGTGGGGGTCCGTCTTTCTTTTTGGCTGTGAGGGCTCTGTGTACTCTGTCCAGTTCTAAACGTTCAATAGGGATATCTGGCTTTAGTTCTTGTAATAGAGCAGTAATAGTAGATTGCAGGTCTGTCACAGTTTCAGGTATTCCCCTTATGCGTAAGTTTGAACGTCTGGCTCTATTTTCGTAATCTTCGAGCTTAGTTTGAAGTATTAAATTCTCTTTTTTTAATTGTTCCAATTCTGTTATATTTTCTTGGGTTGTAATTTCAATTTCATCCATTTTTATTTCTAAGGCTGCGGTGCGGTTTCCCAGCTCTCTTATTTCTTTGGTTAGGCTTTTTGTATTTGGTCTGAGGTTTGTTTTAAAGCCTTATGAAGCATCTTTTCAAATTGTAATAATATTACTGGGGATACTGAGGAGGCTTGTGGAGAAGTTTGTGAGAGGATTTGTTCTGTATCTGACTCAAATGGAGAGTCTTGCTGTGACATTTTCTGTCTGTGAGAGCGCCCTGATGCTGTATCTTGTGAGGTGACTGGAGCTGCTTCAGCTGCAGTGAGTGCCTGTGAGCTCTTTGTGAGGTGATTTTTATTTCTGCCACGGTTTCCTCCCAGTACCATATTTCCTGCCCAAACTTTCACAGTTTGTTCCCTGGGGCAAAAAGGTTCAAATGGATACCTTTTGAGCCTGCAGGCTCCGTTTTGTCCTTCTCTTCTCTCCTCAGCGGTGTGGAGCTCTAACAATGCATGTCTGCTCCGCTAGGCTCCGCCTCCTGCCCCCCCGGAATAAATGTATTTCAACAACCCAGCAATTGAAGTAGAACAAACTAAGTATAGAAAAATAGAGGCCTTACCAAAATATATGTAGTAATAGGTTGTATGTGGACCCAGAGACGGAACACCGTCTAGGAGAGATACAATGGTGCAAGTCTGGGTGTTCAGCCTTAAATGCACGCCCCAATCAGGTGTGCTGCTTCCGCTTCACCTGATTCGGCCGGGAAGTGGGAAAGCTCACACCACAAGAGCATTTACCAGTGATCTAAATTTAACTTCTCTTACACTTTATAAAGTTTCTCTACCAGGCACGTCCCCACATGCTATCTGCATCACCTTATGCATGTCTCTTCCGAAGCCCACTTTTTGATTGCCTTATGGTGCTCTCCACAAACTTTTGAGACTCTACCAAGAACCCTATGAATTTTATTCATTGCTGATTTTTTGTGTTTCTCTCCCCTTTAGACTAATTAACAATCTCCTGAAGAAGCATTCAATTGCGAAACATGTAGAGCTATTTTTAGTATTACTATTTAGGGACACATCCCTGTCTAAGGGTATGCCTCTGAGATTTATGACCCATTCTAGAGAGACCCATTTAGCTCTTTGCACTTTATTTGCAATGTTTTAAATAGGTTTTTTGTACTATGTGTTTAATAAAAATGTATATATATTTTTATAATTGGTGCCTATAAAGTCAATTTTTGCTGCCTTTATACTCAATCTATCTGACTTTTAGGACATGGCACTGCCCTACCAAACAAATTCCCACAGTTCCATCCTGTGGTGGAATTTGATACTCTTTGATTCACAAAAAAAAAATCGCAATAAGCCTATATTGATTGGTTTGCACAAAAGTTATAGCATCTACAAAATAGGGGCTATATTTATGGCATTTTTATTTTTATTTTTTTTTTTTACACTTTTGACACATTTTTGGAACATTGACATTTATACAGCGATCAGTGCTATAAAAATGCACTGATTACTGTGCAAATGTCACTGGCAGGAAAGGGGTTAACACTGGGGGTGATCAAGGGGTTAATTGTGTTCCCTCATGTGTGTTTCTAACTGACTAGAAGAGTAGCCAGATCGCTGTTCATAACTAGTAGGAACAGATGACCTGCCTCTTCTCTCCTGACAAAATGGGGACGTGTGTGTGTTTATATACACACACACATCCCCGTTCTGGCTTTCTTGCCTGCAATCACGCCCGCTGTCAATGCACATCAGGTCCCATACAGCTACAGCGATTTGTGCAGGAGAGCCGACCTGCCACAGTAGAATGACAGCGGCTGGTCGGCTAATGGTTAGTTCAATTATTTTCTATTCTATTAAAATTTCAGAAGATGATTATAATCTATTTTTTATTCTATTCCATTCCTTTCTATTCTCTTCTTTTATTTTCTATCCTATTTTGTTCTGTTTTACTCTATTATATTCTATTCTTTTATTTTCTGTTATATTCTTTTCTATTCTATTTTTTTCTATTCTATTTTATTCTCTTTGGAAATTGGAAAACTGTTTCGAATTCGAAAACTATTCTAAATTAATTTGAAAGCTTTTCAAATCGATCCGAATTTAGACATTTTAGTCGACTCAAATACGAATAAACGAAACAAATTCCAAAAATGAATTAAATGGATTAAAAGAATTTAACTAAACTAATTTATGTAAATAACAAATTGAAACAAAACAAAAACAAGTGTTTTCGTTCTGCACATGTCTACTTTACAATGGTCCTGATATTTTCTGCTTCCCAACCTCCATGGATCTCTTCCATAAAATACAATAGTACCTCACTTCTATCTTTGTATGTCTAAAATCCCTGAATTGAACCTACAGAAGTTTAATTCAGTAATTGATGGAGAGCAACAGACATTCTACCCTACTTATACTATAAAATGTTTTTACTGACCCCACTACAGCATATGGTCCAACTAATCAATGATGTTTAGGGATATTCAGACATCTGTGATTCCTTAACCAGATATTACTATGCAGAGAAGAAGGAGCTTCTACAGTATCTCACAAAAGTGAGTATACCCCTCACATTTTTGTAAATATTTTATGATACCTTTTCATGTGACAACACTGAAGAAATGACACTTTGCTACAATGTAAATAGTGAGCGTACAGCTTGTATAACAGTGTAAATTTGCTGTCCCCTCAAAATAACTCAACACACAGCCATTAATGTCTAAACCGCTGGCAACAAAAGTGAGTACACCCCTAAGTGAAAATGTCCAAATTTGGCCCAATTAACCATTTTCTCTCCTCGGTGTCATGTGACTTGTTAGTGTTACAAAGTCTCAGGTGTGAATGGGGAGCAGGTGTGTTAAATTTGGTGTTATCGCTCTCACTCTCTCATACTGGTCACTGGATGTTCAACATGGCACCTCATGGCAAAGAACTCTCTGAGGATCTGAAAAAAAGAATTGTTGCTCTACATAAAAATGGCCTAGGCTATAAGAAGATTGCCAAGACCCTGAAACTGAGCTACAGCAGGTGGCCAAGACCATACAGCGTTTAACAGGACAGGTTCCACTCAGAACAGGCTTCGCCTTGGTCGACCAAAGAAGTTGAGTGCACGTGCTCAGCGTCATATCCAGAGGTTGTCTTTGGGAAATAGACGTATGAGTGCTGCCAGCATTGCTGCAGAGGTTGAAGGAGTGGGGGGTCAGCCTGTCAGTGCTCAGTCCATACGTCGCACACTGCATCAAATTGGTCTGCATGGCTGTTGTCCAAGAAGGAAGCCTCTTCTAAAGATGATGCACAAGAAAGCCCACAAACAGTTTGCTAAAGTCAAGCAGAGTAAGGACATGGATTACTGGAACCATGTCCTGTGGTCTGATGAGACCAAGATAAACTTATTTGGTTCAGATGGTGTCAAGCGTGTGTCACAGCAACCAGGTGAGGAGTACAAAGACAAGTGCATCTTGCCTTCAGTTAGGCATGGTAGTGGGGGTGTCATGGTCTGGGGCTGCATGAGTGCTGCTGGCACTGGGGAGCTACAGTTCATTGAGGGAACCATGAATGCCAACATGTACTGTGACATACTGAAGCAGAGCTTGATCCCCTCCCTTCAGAGACTGGGCCACAGGGCAGTATTCCAACATGATAACAACCCCAAAAACACCTCCAAGACGATCATTGCCTTGCTAAAGAAGCTGAGGCTAAAGGTGACTGGCCAAGCATGTCTCCATACCTAAACCCTATTTAGCATCTGTGGGGGCATCTTTAAATGGAAGGTGGAGGAGCGCAAGGTCTCTAACATCCACCAGCTCCGTGATGTCATCATGGAGGAGGGCCTGTGAATCTCTGGTGAATCTTTGAAGCTCTGGTGAGCTCCATGCCCAAGAGGGTTTAAGGCAGTGCTGGAAAATAATGGTGGCCACACCAAATATTGACACTTTCGGCCAAATTTGGACATTTTCACTTAGGGGTGTACTCACTTTTGTTGCCAGCTGTTTAGACATTAATGGCTGTGTGTTGAGTTATTTTGAGAGGACAGCAAATTTACACAGTTATACAAGCTGTACACTCACTACTTTACATTGTACCAAAGTGTAATTTCTTCAGTGTTGTCACATGAAAATATATAATAAAATATTTACAAAAATGTGAGGGGTGTACTCACTTTTGTGAGATACTGCAAGTGCAGTAATAAAACACTTTAATGACAAGGAAGGGTTAAAAACACTTACAAGATGGAAGTGAAAAACAGGCAGGTGGAAGTTCCAGCTGACCAGCGGTGGTAAATATTGTCTCTCTGATCCAAGATGGAGGGCTGGGCTGTCAGGACCAGCATGGAGTCCAGGCAACCAGAAGTGATGTCAGAGTGGGCGGTACATGTTTCGGAGCATGCCTAGTCGCTCCTTCTTCAACCCATTCCAGATAATTACTATAACATCTGTTTAAAATCACAGGCTATTGGTCCTATTGCATTTTGACTTTAAATGTTTACAAAACTTAGTTTGAATAGAATCCTCCCCTCCTTTAACCCACAAAGATCAGGTGGTCTTTATGCCCTTCAAGGAAAGAATACCAGAAAAGCAATTACCATATTTATCGGCGTATAACACGCGCCGGCGTATAACACGCACCCCAAGTTTAGGAGGGAATTTTAAGGAAAAAGTTTTTAAGGAAAAAAACTTACATTTAAATGCCCATCAATGCAGCCTTATCAGTGTCCATCTGCAGTCTTTTACAGCGTCCATCTGCATGCTTGTCAGTATCATTTGCAGCCTTGCAGCCTTGTAGCCTTGTCAGTATCATTTGCAGCCTTGTCAGTGTCATTTGCAGCCTTGCAGCCTTGTCAGTGTCATTTGCAGCCTTGTCAGTGTCCATCTGCAGCCTTGTCAGCATCATTTGCAACCTTGCCCAGGCTGCAGTTAAACTGCAGTGACATGTCAGTGTCACTGCAGTTTGAAAATGGTGCCGTCGAGATACACGGAGCCGGTCCTGTGTATCTCGGCTCTTCTCGACTCCTCTCATAGTCCTGTCCAGTCCCGCCCTATGATGGACATAACACAGGTCCAATGGCGGGACTGGGCGTGACTGTGAGCAGAGCCGAGTGCCGCCCATATACATACATAGCTGAGTGTACTCAGCTAGGCTTGGATAGCTCCGCTCACAGTCACGCCCAGTCCCTGTGTTATGTCCATCACAGGGCCGGACTGTGCGTGACTGTGAGTGGAACTAGCCGAGGATAGCCGAGTATACTCGGCTATGTATGGATATCGGTGGCACTCACTCCTCCGCTCATAATCAGCGGGGGATCAGGCGGGATAGTCGTATAACACGCACCCACGATTTTCCCCTGATTTTAAGGGGAAAAAAGTGCGTGTTATACGCCGATAAATAAGGTAACCTATTTATTACAACTAACAAGGAGAAATAGGTAATTTTGTTGCTTAGCCTTGATGCAGAAATCACATTTGATGGGCTAAGTTGGCCTTTCCTGTTCTCTATGCCTAAAGTGATTCTAAAGTGTTGTTTTTCTTCTTTCTTTCTATTTAAAAATACCACAAACATGTTATACTTACCTGCTCTGTGCAGTGGTTTTGCACAAAGCAGCCTGGTTCCTCTTCTTCTTGGGTCCCTCTTCATAGCTCCTGGCCCCTCTCTCCTGCCAATGCCCCCCACAGCAAGCAGCTTCATTTGTTCATTTTAGACATGGAGCCATGGTTTGGCACTGCACCCTCTCTCATCTCATTGACCCACTGACTTTGATTGACAGCAGTGGAAGCCTATGGCGCCTGCTGTGCATCTCAGCCAATGAGAAGGGAGAGTCCCGGACAGTCAAGTCTCTCGTGCAACATCGCTGGATCAAGATGGGCACAGGTAAGTAGTGAGGGGGCTAAGGAGGGATGCTGCACACAGAAGTTTTTTTTTTTTTTTATCTTAATGCATAGAATGCATTAAGATAAAAAACCTTCTGCCTTTACAACCACTTTAAATACCTCAGCATTTATGGTTCCTTTGTTCAAACCATCATGCAACTACATTCCTTCCCCATCACCCTAATTAGAATTCCAAGCCATTAATATTTGGCATGAGACGGGGATGTCCTCTATTACCCCTTTTATTTGTTCTATGCATAGAGCCCCTAGTTGCCTCTATTAAACATGACCTCAATATTAACAGCATCTCAGTTAGAAACAGAGTTTAAGATTTAATTAGTCGCAGATGAAATTCTTTTGACATTAAATTAAGCCCACCTTATTCTTTCAAATCTACATAAAGCCCTGGATTTATAAGGCTCGCTCTAGGGTTATAAAATTAACAATTTGAAAATGGAGGTACTCTCTCAACTAACATTTCAGCACCTCACTCCACAATTGATATACACTTAGAAATACAATTACGGTACATCAAATTTCTAGAAGTGACACTAACGCCCATCTACATCTCTCTATAGGGAAAATGTCTTACCCTTAAACGAGACATTAGAAACTTGATTTCTATCTGGAGGATCCATCACATCTCTTTCCTGAGTTGAATATCAACTATTAATATGAAAATGTGTCCAATCAACACCTTAATCACTTCCCGCCTGCGTTATAGCTGAAATACGGCTACAGCACGGGCTCACATTGCCGTGAGGGTGTCCATGTAAGTCCTTCCGTGGTTGTGCTTCCCGCAAGTTGAGAAACTCTGGATAGCATCAAGTCACCCAAATTCCATGTTGTGAAATGGTACTAAAAGACTTTAAAACTTCTTAATATCATGAAATTTGCCAAAAATATAAAGCGGCATGCAAGAAAGCATTATATTTTGATGATGAATGCATCTCTTATGATTTCTTTCATATGTAACCCCTACCTAATCTCTCCTCAGAAATGTATCAAATTGGAAAAATGGGGCTTTATTTCAATCCAGACACATAGTGGATGAACAAAACAAGTTTTTTTGTTCACATTAAAACATGCCCAAACAAGAATTTTATGGCTATCTACAAATCTGGCACCATGCTCAAACTTTCTTTACTAATCTGCCACAGAGCAGTATGATTCTCACTGATCGCAGAGGAACACTATTCTGGCAACATTTATTTAGCATGTGTAAAAAACTGTTTTACTTTTACATTATTGTTTGTTTAATTTCAACTTAAAAAATATGTTTTGGTTTTTACTGTGACACCTGATTTTTTTATCCAGCAGTAATAGACCTGAATTTAGTCGTAGAAGGAGCAGCCACTAAATTTTACATTTCCAAAGATACTGTATATAGTTTTGCAGTACCACACAGTAATGTCTAAAAAGTGTAATACAATGTCAAAACAATACAATAGCACACTGGCTGGATAGTATGTAAGGAGCTTGATTGGGCAGCAGTGTAAAAAGCAGAAACACGGCAGTTTTTATTAAGAAATAAAAATGACAGTATTATTTCAGAGACAGCGGGCAATGGCTGCACATTTTGTATACAGTTTTAGTAAGCCACAATTGCAGAGGGAGAAATGAGACAGATTTTATTGTGAAATACAATTTGGAGCATATTAGCTCTTAAACAAAGACTAGAAAAGAAGAAAAGAAAGAAAGGCTAGTAAAGACTCATGTACACTATGTCAGCCATTTTACTAGGCCACAACTTCAGGAGCCGAGGCCGAGCAAGTTTTACCATAACATAATAATAACTAGGGTGTATTATTTCCACAGCTGGAAATACAGTACAGACTTTACAGTCAACACTGGAGCAGTTAAACTTTTTCATCCCAAAAAGTACTCATTTAGGTGTATATATGTATATATATATATATATATATATATATATATATATATATATATATATATATACATATTTATGGTCATGACCCTCTAACCGAAAGAGATGTTGTTCACATAAACACGCGACAAGACTTAGAACATAAATAGAACTGAAGTGTGCCTTGGTGGTCTGGTCGGTATGCCAAGAAAAGGGGCAAAAGACTCAGCTAGGGGAATAACTCTTAACTGATTCTTGTGTTTATTGAGCCAGGTTGGTAAAGGCTTGTGTCATTTCTTCCTAAGGATTAGGGATGTGCCAAAACAAGCGTACTTCCATTTCTTGATTACGTGGTCTGGTGGTCTGGTACTCCATGTTGGGAGGCAGCTGAGTCTGCTCCGATTCAAAAGGAATGTCCAGAGGACTGACTGGGGTTGAAGCCCAAGTTGCTTAGGAGGATCCTGACATGCTTGATAAATCAGCTGCCACTCAGGGGGGCTGGTTAGAAAGGGTAGCAACAAGCTACCATCAGATTGGCTGAGTAGATGGGACAGTAGTCGGTCGAGCACCGTCACTGAGCCCTGGTGCCCAGGCGTGGTTAGTCTGAAACAGGTTGATGTCAACCCCGAGGCCGGTTTGTTGCATTTTGCAGACTGTGAGATGAAGGGTGTAATGCTACAGAAAGCAAGTCAGGTGGCGTCGGAGCAGTGTCTGACTGCCGGAGCCACTGACGGTAAATTCACTAGGTCGTAGGAAACCATAGAAGGCCTGGTAGATGGCCTGCCTGGATGACTAGGCTGAGCAAAGCCCCAAAACAGAGAATGAGTAAGGATTTCAGACATGTCCCTGAAGAGGGCACTCATGATAGGTAGGCGTTTGCCACTGACTACAGGTTGGTGCTTCTGTATGCCCTGTAGGAGGGACTTGACTGCATGGGCCGAGAATACAGACGGTTTACTGGGGTCCTGTAAGGACAGGAAATGCTGGACGCCGACTATGTATAGCATGATAGTATTGTGAAAAAGGGCCTACTGTGTGTGGCAATACGATATGAATACTAGGATGAGTCTAACGTCGCCTACCACTGTTCTGAGCAAGAGGCCAAAAACTTGCGGTAAGTGTTCCAAGCAGTGCGATAGGCCTTCAGTGTGTTGCGTACCAAGGAGTGGTTAATGAGCTGGGTTGCATTGGCGAGATGCGACTTCAGTCCATCATCAGCAACTACCAGGGTGGGACAGGAGTAGTTGTTGGGTCGGCTCCAGGCTCCTGCTGGAAAAACAAAGTAAGGTTGAAATGGGACAGAGCATCAGCTGCGATTTTGCATTTGCCTGGAATATGTCTACAGAAGATATTAAATGGGTGAATTGGGCTGATCTGAGGTATTAAGCTACAGGAATTGCGGTGATCTGAGGTGTGAAGGTACAGGAATTAGGCTGATCTGAAGGTGCAAAGCTCAATATTAATTTTTTACTATTATTCGTTTTTTATAGCATTTCCTTTATTCAAATTTCTTTTCATGATTGAGAGTGTGAAGTTGACTTTTTTTTATGTAGCTGGCACTCTAATTTTTTTTTAAAACATTTTTTGGCACAATATGCTCAAAAGATTGCCTACCTCTGATATATGCTTTTTATCTACAAGAACACTATTTATTTTTAAACTAATGCTGATTGATTACTTTTGTTACATTTTATTTACTAAGGTTTGCAGAAAAAATGTTTTTATTTAAAAAAAAAACAATATCACCAAAAGAAAGCTAGGTTTGTCCTTGGGCATGGACCATAGGGTGAGTACATGGATTGAAAACTGGCTACAAGAGCGAGTTCAGAGGGTGGTGATAAATGGGGAGTACTCAGAATGGTCAGGGGTGGGTAGTGGGGTCCCCCAGGGTTCTGTGCCGGTACAAATCCTGTTTAAGTTGTGCATAAAGACCTGGAGGATGGGACAAACAGTTCAATCCCTGTATTTGCGGATGATACTAAGCTAAGCAGGGCAATAACTTATCCGCAGGATGTGGAAACCTTGCAAAAAGATCTGAACAAACTAATGGGGTGGGCAACTATATGGCAAATGAGGTTCAATGTAGAAAAATGTAAAATAATGCATTTGGGTGGCAAAAATTTGAATGAAATCTATACACTGGGGGGAAAAGCTCTGGGGGAAATCTAACATGAAAAAGGACCTGGGGGTCCTAGTAGATGATAGGCTCAGCAATGGCATGCAATGCCAAACTGCTGCTAACAAAGCAAACAGAGTATTGGCATGCATTATAAGGGGATTAATTCCAGTGATAAAACGATAATTCTCCCGCTCTACAAGACTCTGATCCAGTCGCACCTAGAGTATGCTGTCCAGTTCTTGGCACCAGTCCTCAGGAAGGATGTACTGGAAATGGTTATGAGTTATGAGGAAAGGTTGCGAGCACTGAACTTATTCTCTGTGGAGAAGAGACGCTTGAGAGGGGATACGATTTCAATTTACAAATACCATACTGGTGACCCCACAATAGGGATAAAACTTTTTTGCTGAAAGGAGTTTAACAAGACTCGTGGCCACTCATTAAAATTAGAAGAAAGGAGGTTTAACCTTAACCACTTGACCACTGGGCATTTAAACCCCCTTAATAACCAGACCAATGTTCAGCTTTCAGTGCTCTCACATTTTGAATGACAATTACTTAGTCATGCAACACTGTACCTATATGAAATGTTTGGCCTTTTTCACACAAATAGAGCTTTCTTTTGGTGGTATTTAATCACCGCTGGGTTCTTTATTTTTTGTGCTATAAAAGAAAAAAGACAGAAAATTCTGTAAAAAAATGCATTTTTCTTCGTTTCTGTTATAAAATTTTGTAAATTAGTCATTTTTCTTCATATATTTTGGCCAAAATTTATATCGCTACATATCTTTGGTAAAAATAACCCAAATCAGTGTATATTATTTAGTTTTTGTGAAAGTTATAGAGTCCACAAACTATGGTGCCAATCTCTGAAAATTGATCACACCTGAAGTACTGATGGCCCATCTCATTTCTTGAGACCCTAACAAGTCAGAAAAGCACAAATACCCCCCAAATGACCCCTTTTTGGAAAGTAGACATTCCAAGGTGTTTAGTAAGAGGCATGGTGAGTTTTTTCAAGTTGTAATTTTTTTCCCATAATTCTTTGCAAAATCAAGATTTTTTTTTTTTTTCACAAAATTGTTATATTAGCAAGTTATTTCTCACACACAGCATATGCATACCACAAATTACACCTAAAAACACATTCTACTACTCCTCCTGAGTATGGCGATACCACATGTGTGAGACTTTTACTCAGTGTGGCCACATACAGAGGCCCAACATGCAGGGAGCACCATCAGGCATTCTTGGAGCATAAATTACACATATACTTTCTTGACTACCTCTTACACTTTTGAAGGCCCTGGTGAACCAGGACAATGGAAACTCCCCAAAAATGACCCCATTTTGGAAAGAAAACAACCCAATGTATAATCTATGAGGCATATTGAGTCTTTTGAACATGTCATTTTTTTCTACAAGTTATTGGAAAATGTGTAAAGAAAATGAAAACGCATTTTTTTTTTACACAACGTTGTCCATTTACACAGTATTTCTAACACATAGCATGTACATACCAAAAATTACACCCCAAAAGAGATTCTCCTACTCTTCCTGAGTACGGTGATACCACATGTGGGAGACTTTTTCACAGCGTGGCCACATACAGAGGACCAACATGCAGGGAGCATCATCAGGTGTTCTAGGGATATAAGTTTCAAATCTAATTTGACTACCTATTACACTTTTGTGAGGCACTGTAGTGGCATGGATGAGCATGAATGGGGATGGATGAGCCATGGATGGGGATGGCTGAGCATGAATGAGTATGGCCGGGTACAGCTGAGTACGGATAGGTATGGCTGAGTATAGATGGGATGGCTGGGTATGGCTGAGTATGGGTGGGTACGACTGGGTATGGCTGGGTACGGCTGAGTATTGCTGGGTATGGCTGAGTATGGCTAATTATGGATGGGGGTGGATGGGATGGCTGAGCATGGATGGTTGGATGGATGAGTATTGCTGAGGATGGATGGATGGCTAAGCATGGATGGATGGATGAGTATGCTGAGTATGGATGAGGATGGATGGCTGAGTATGCTGAGTATGGATGGATGGATGAGTATGCTGAGTATGGATGGGTGAGCATGGATGGATGGATGAGTATGCTGAGTATGGATGGATGAGTATGCTGAGTATGGATGGGTGAGCATGGATGGATGGGTATGCTGAGTATGGATGGGTATGCCGAGTATGGATGGGTATGCTGAGCATGGATGGGTCTGCTGAGCATGGATGGATGGATGAATATGCAGCGTATGGATGAGTATGCAGAGTATGGATGGGTATGTAGAGTATGGATGGGTATGCTGAGCATGGATGGGTATGCTGAGCATGGATGGATGGATGAGTATGCAGCGTATGGATGAGTATGCTGAGTATGGATGGGTATGCTGAGCATGGATGGGTATGCTGAGCATGGATGGATGGATGAGTATGCAGAGTATGGATGAGTATGCATGAGAATGCAGAGTATGGATGAGAATGCAAAGTATGGATGAGTATGCAGAGTATGGATGAGTATGCCGAGTTTGGATGAGTATGCCGAGTTTGGATGAGTATGCCGAGTATGGATGGGTATGCCAGGTATGGATGGGTATGCTGGGTATGGATGGGTATGCTGAGTATGGATGGGTATGCTGAGCATGGATGGGTGAGCATAGATGGATGGATGGGTATGCAGAGTATGGCTGGGTATGCAGAGTATGGATGGGTATGCATGGCTGAGAATGGATGGATGGATGGATCTGTCACTGAGCATCGCTGTGGGCACTACACATCCAGCCCACAGCGCTACTGCCACGATCTCTCCCCTCTCCGCTCACACTGGACGGAGAGGGGAGGAACCGAAAATCACGCCGGTTTGTTTACATGTGATCGCTCCGTCATTTGACGGAGCGATCACTTGGTAAACGGCCGCGATCAGCGTCCGTTTACCGTGATGCGCTGGGTCCTCTGGACCCGGCTGTCATGGATGTTCTCGGGTGCCCGCCCCAGGGGGCGCAGGAGAGCAGGATTCTGGGAGGATGTCACTGTACGCCCTCCCAGAGTTAAGCAACCGCCCTGTAGCCATCGTTCGGCTATGGGCCGGTTGCTAAGTGGTTAAACTACGTAGAGGGTTCTTTACTGTAAGAGCAGCAAGGATGTGGAATTCCCTTCTACAGGCAGTGGTCTCAGCAGGGGGCATTGATAGTTTCAAGAAACTATTAGATAAGCACCTGAACGACCACAACATACAGGGATATACAAGGTAATACCGACATATAATCACACACATAGGTTGGACTTGATAGACTTGTGTTTTTTTTTTTTTACCTCACCTACTATGTAACTATGTAATATATACTAGATTACCAAAAGTATTGGGACATCTGCTTTTACACACACATGAACTTTAAATGGCATCCCAGTCTTAGTCCGTAGGGTTCAATATTGAGCTGGCCCACCCTTTGCAGCTATAACAGCTTCAACTCTTCTTGGAAGGCTGTCCACAAGAATTGGGAGTGTGTCTATGGGAATCTTTGACCATTCTTCCAGAAGCACATTTGTGAGGAAAGGCACTGATATGGACAAGAAGGCCTGGCTTGCAGTCTCTTCTCTAATTCATCCCAAAGGTGTTCTATCAGGTTGAGGTCAGGACTCTGTGCAGGCCAGTCAAGATGCTCTATCCCAAACTCCCTCATATTTATGGACCTTGCTGTGTGCACTGGTCAAAATTATTATCAAAATTAATTTAGTGGAGGGGGGATTATGGTGTGGGGTTGTTTTTCAGGGGTTGGGCTTGACCCTTTAATTCCAGTGAAGGGAACTCTTAATGGTATCAGCATACCAACACATTTTGGACAATTTCATATTCCCTACTTTGTGGGAACAGTTTGGGGATGGCCCCTTCCTGTTCAACATGACTGCGCTCCAGTGCACAAAGTCCAAAAAGACATGGATGAGCAAGTTTGGGGTGGTGGAACTTGACTGGCCTGCAAAGAGGCCTGACCTCAACCTGATAGAACACCTTTGGGATGAATTAGAGCAGAGACTGCAAGCCAGGCCTTCTCTTCCACTTCAGTGCCTGACCTCACAAATGTGCTTCTGGAAGAATGTTCAAACATTCCCATAGACACTCCCAAACCTTGTGGACAGCCTTCCCAGAAGTGTTGAAGCTGTTATAGCTGCAAAGGGTGGGCCAGCTCAATATTGAACCCTATGGACTAAGACGGACATGCCATTAAAGTTCATATTTGTATGAAGGCAGGCATCCCAATACTTTTGGTAATATAGTGTATGTATTACCTTGTTATCTGAAAGGGTATGTCCTCTTTTGTGGAAATATTTAGTATATACAATTGCGACACAAGCCATATTGTAATTCATTGCTAAAAATTCTATTTCCTTTTCATGCTGCAGCGCTGTATTTTTCTGTAAAATTGAATACAATGTAGCAACCTGGAGGTGGTCTGTACACATTGGTGTACATAACACCCCCGGAGATGTCAGTTCCTGTTTTTGTGACTGCTCTCCTCCAATGACCAAACTTGTCCTGTTAATCACTAATCACTTATAAAAATGGAAAAAGGGTATTTATAATGTTTTTTATATCTATACACAAATATTTCCTATCATTTATATGTTAACTGAATGTGTTGTTTTTTTACAATCATTGTAAGGCATCCTCTACAACAAAATTTTCAGTTTTGGTGAAATGCTTCTAAAGGGTTATCCACTTGTAGAGGAATGCAGACCCTGACACTCTCCTCATTAGAACCCTGCAAGTGCATCAGCTGATCAAAAATGCAGAAGTCACTCCTATTCAGAATTAGTCCTGCACAAGAAATTATCTATCAAGGAGTTGTTTTTTCTCTGAACCCATGCAATGTACATTAATAACTCAGAGGGGTGTTTTTTTTGTAACAAAAGTGGAGCTACTCTAAGTAATAACAAAGTTGTTACAGGTCCATAGCAGAATTGTAAAAATTGCTCTGGTCTATAGGCTGGTAAATAGATGTGGAAAGGATAGTGGTTAATCAATTTTTCATTTAAAGACTGATATTATGTAAAAGAGAAATATGTTTTTTTCAAGACTCATACTTACCTAGGTGGATGCAGCATTGGACCGCCGCCTCTGCACTGAGCAATGAGCGATTGAACACCACCGATGGCTCGGTTCTCACAGCTCCTCAAGCAGAGAGCTGCTGACTGTCAATCAGCATCTCTCTGCTCTGCCCCCCCACGTGGAAGAAAAATATATTTTAAATAACATTCCTAATATATTTTTCCCAAATATATTAACATATATTTGAAATACTACAATTTTGGCCATATTCAATATATTTCAAAAATATATTTCAATATATTGGTGACTATATTATTGAATATATTTCAAACTATATTTTGGGATGCATTGTGAAATATGCTGCAAATATATTCAGAAATATATGTTAAATGTATTTCTGAATGCATTTAGCAATATATTTCTGCAGCCATAAATTGCAACGTGCATTTTGGAATGCATTGTGAAATATGCTGTGAATATAATCTGGAATGTATGTTAAGTGCCGGTTCACAATGCTGTGACTTGTAATGTGACTTGAGAGTTCAAAGAAGCATTACAAGTCACACCCCATTAACGGCAATGGAATCATTCTAATCGGTGCAACTCAGAAAAAGGTTCCTACACTACTTTAGGGCGACTTCATCATGACTTGATTTTTGTTAATGAAGTTGCAAACAAGCAAGCTGCAATGAAGTCGCCCAGACTGTCAAAGTCACACAACTTTGAAGCCGCATAAATGTGAACCGTAGTAAATGTACTTCTGAATGAAAAATTAAAAAAAAATACATTCCTATTACATTCTGAAATGCATTTATATATTGTATTTTATATATTGTAGGTCTATAAAACCAGCAAACATTTCTGATAGTTTTCAAAATAAATTTCCAATGCATTTCAAATATAATCCAAATGTATACCCATTGAATTCCAAAATATTTTTTGGATGTGGAAAAACAAAACTTTATTATCATGTAATTATACAAAAAAAACCTACAACACACAGAATAGAGAGTGGTGATAACTGTGGTAAATGACATTAATGACATAAAAGTTTATTTGTGGTATGCTGAGGTTCCTGATGTTTCCTTCAGGCGATATTTCAGCTCTGCAATTTTTCTCATAACAGCATCACTGATCACACCTTTTGAAGTCCCAGGAAACTTTGCAAAAGTAGCAGCTTTAAAAAGTAAATGGAAATATTAACCACTTCCTGCCTGGCCCATAGCAGATGATGGCCAGGTGGTGGTTCAGTTATCCTGCCTGGGCGTCATATGATGTCCAGCAGGATAACATGCCGCCGCGCGTCCGCGGGGGGCGCGCATCGCGGCGATCGGTGGATCGGTGTGTCAGGCTGACACACCGCTACACCGATCTTGGTAAAGAGCCCCTGGCGGAGGCTCTTTACCACGTGATCAGCCGTGTCCAATTACGGCTGATCACGATGTCAATAGGAAGAGCCGTTGTTCGGCTTTTCCTCACTCGTGTCTGACAGACGTGAGTAGAGGAGAGCCGATCGGCAGCTCTCCTAACAGGGGGGGGGTCTGTGCTGATTGTTTATCAGCACATCCCCCCCCCCCCTCAGATCACCACACTGGACCACCAGGGATTGCCACTAGGACCACCAGGGAAGGGGGCAACATGTGGATGGCCAGGTATGTACCCCATGGCCATCCACATGTGCCCAGTCAGTGCCCAATCTGTGCCAATCAGTGCCCACAAATGGGCACTGATTGGCACCATTATATAGCACTGATGCCCAGCAATGCCACCCTTAGGGGCATCAGTGCCAGTGTCCATCAGTGCCACCTGTCAGTGCCCATCAGTGCCCATCCGTGCCACCTATCAGTGCCACCAATAAGTACCCAGTGCCACCCATAAGTACCCATCAATGCCACCTACAAATGCCCATCAGTGCTGCCTATGAGTGCCCATCGGTGCCACCTATGAGTGCCCATCAGTGCCGCATACCAGTGCCACCTATCAGTGCCCATCAGTGCCGCCTATCAGTGCCCATCATCAGTGCCCGTCAGTGCCACCTCATCGGTGCCCATCAGTGCCGCCATATCAGTGCCCGTCAGTGCAGCCATATCAGTGCCCGTCAGTGCAGCCATATCAGTGCCCGACATTGAAGAAGAAAACATACTTATTTCCAAAAAATTTTTAACAGAAACAAAGAAAAACTTGTTTTTTTTCTAAATTTTCAGTCTTTTTTTATTTGTTGCGTAAAAAATAAAAACCGCAGAGTTGGTCAAATACCACCAAAAGAAAGCTCTATTTGTGGGAACACAATGATAAAAAAATTGTTTGAGTACAGTTTTGTATGACCACGCAATTGTCATTCAAACTGCGACAGCGCTGAAAGCTGAAAATTGGCCTGGGCGGGAAGGTGTCTAAGTGCCTGTTATTGAAGTGGTTAAACTTATTAGATTTTCCTTGTGAACCAAAAGCCATATAAGACCCCTTTCACAATGCACCACTGCTAAAGCTCAGGACAGTGTTTTTGTAGCGCTTTTTAGGAGCTAGTGAGGCGCTGTTTTTTTTTTTAGGGAAAAAGTCCAGTTTTGCTGTGCTTTTAAGGCGCTTTGGTAGCCCTGCCCAATAATTTCAATAGGCAGGGGCATTTTAGGAGGGCTATTTATAGCGCTCCAAAGCCGCCCCAAAGATGCAGGACCTTTTCTAATGTTCCACAAGTGCACCGCCCCAGTGTGAAAGGACCCATTGCACTGAAAGGGAAGCAGTTTTCATGCGCTTTTTAGAGGCTATTTCTAGCACTAAGGCCTCAGTTTGAAAGGGATCTAACAGATGCAACTGAGTAAATAAAACTAACAAAATTAAGCATGTATAAAAACATCAAAATATTGTAGACTTTTCTAAAATCTGTATAAAAATCAACATCTTGCCTACAGCTTGCCTTATTAATTCAGACTACTACCAGACTGAACAAGATATCTTATTTTGACACAACAGTCAAATCGGCTTACATGATTTTGGTAAATCTGAAGACAAAAATCTCCAGAAAATCTAATAGTGTGTATGGGGCTTTACAGTCTACATGTCAAAGCTGATGTTTTCATAGGATCTAACTGCACCCGCTTCTCTCCATCTGTCAGCCGATTTGAGACACCACCTTGAAAGTTACTTTTTATTAAAGTGGTTGTAAAGACACAAGGTTTTTTACTTTCATGTATTCTATGCATGAAGGTAAAAAAACCTTCTGTGTGCAGCAGCCCCCCAATACTTATATGAGCCCCCTCTCGATCCAGCAATGTCCACGAAAGCCTTGTCTCTCCGGGGACTTGCACTGCTGATTGGCTTTCTGTAGTGGTGGGAGCTATTGGCTCCCAGTGCTGTCAATCACAGCCAGTGAGCCAATGAGGAGACGGGGCCAAGGCGTGGCTCAGTGTGTGATTGGATACACAGAGCTGTGGTTCAGGAGCACCGGCATGGGACCTGAGAAGAGAAGTGCAAAAACCCTTACACAGAGCAGGTAAATATGACATGTTTGATATTTAAAAAAAGACAAAGTTTTAATGTTTCGGTACCAAAAGCAAACCTGTTTAGGCCTAAAGTACGACGATTGACAAGGAGATGAGCTCAATTCTTCAGATGGGACACATGCTAATGCACATGATACACCCACACAGAATAACTGCCACCATCATTCTTCAGCGCTATTAGCTGCGCTCTTGTGGTTTTCAAAGTATCCAATACTCCAGGCAACTCTATGAAAATGCATAAAAACTTTTTAAGTAATATAACGGCCCATTACTCACTATATCCATTCATTTAATTTGTTAGAAATTGATTACTTGTGGAAAAAATGTACTTTTACATAATTAGAGGGTTTCCTCCAGTCTGCTGCTGACCCCCCCACTAGATCAAAAATAATTCCATGTGGGTTTCACCCAAGGTAAAAGTAAGGATGTTCCACAAAACAAAAATCTTACTTGTGCATATAGTATGTAGTTACCTCAGTGCACTCACTGATACTCTAATGAATGTAGTACAGTAAACTCCCAGTTACCCAACGATCCCCATTGGTACTGTTATATCTGGTTGCTTGAGAGCTAATAGTAACTCTCAAGCATCCACCTCTCATGGCACCCTGTCTCCCCCCCTCCCCTTAGCAGCTAAAGGGGGTAGGAATTGGGGCAGGGTTTTAACACCGCCAAATTCACATGTGAATGAGCCTTAAAAGTGCTATTGCCAAATACAACTAAGGGCTCATTCACAAGTGTGGTAAGCAATGCTTCAATGCGCCTCTGAAAAATTATGCAAGCGTGTTTGGCAGGTGGTGAGGAGGCAAAATATTTACACCAATAATTGCAGTGAAAGGCACGCGATTTCAGCGTGGTAGCATGGCAATTATAGGTTTAAATCAGGTGTGAGGAGGCAGCATTGGAGGACACTGTGCCCCGTGATCTTTGACTTCTCCCATGTTGTTCAGGTAGATCTCCACCTCTCTGAGGTTGCCTACCTCTGCCTTAAAACACTGTAGAATGAAAGGGCAAATGAGTGGTAAAATGTGTCAATTTTACACCTGCCTGGCTTTCAGAAATGTAACTACCTAGCTGAGAGGTAGGTTATATTGACTTGTCTGTAACACATAATTGTCTCAGTTGTTGGTTTTCTTCTTCAAAGTGCTTATTCCAGTTTTCCATTTACCAGCTGTCAGTCTTGGTCTGGTGCCTTGACATCGGCTGGCGGCCCATCTGTCAGAATCCAAAAAAAAATAAAAAAAAAAAAAATTCAGCTTTCCACCTCCAGCCCCCCCCCCCCCCATACGCACACACCCCCGCAGACACCACTAACCTCCTGCATAATTCATTTGATGGCAGCTAAATGTAAACAGCAGGTAGTGAGGGAACCATAACCAGACTGCCATTGGCTGTTTCAAATTTCAATAGCCAAAAGCAGGCTTACTATTGCGCCCCCTTCCCCCTGCCTGCTGTCAATCAGCAGAGGAAGACCTGAAGAAGAATGTTCTCCTTCAAATCCTCTCCTTTGCTGATTGACAACAGACAGTGGGCGGGTGCAATAGCCCACTAACTATTGGCTACTGCAATTTAAAATAGCTAATAGCAACTTGGCTATTGATTCTCCCTGCTATCTGCTCTTTTATCCTGTATTCTGACAGTGGCCAGTGGCTGTCAGAATACAAAAAAAAAAGGCTAGGGGTCAAATGATATCAGACTACTTCTGGAGCAGCTGGATGTGAACAGAATATTAGTACCTCATATTGTTATCGGCCTGAAAAGGTGGCACATAATTGGTATCCATACTGAAAAATCCATATCTGTTGACACCTAGTAGCAGGGCAGATAATAATATGCACAAGGAGAGGGAGACATAAAATATTGGTAGCACTGTGCACTGAGATTATGCTGCATTGTGACTGGATGTAGAATAGAAGCCATACATATTATATGCAGCAATGTGAACTGTACAGTTACTGGATATAGCATGGAAGCCATACATATTATATGCAGCAGGGTGACATACTGTGGAAGAGGGGCTACAATTATATGCAGCAGCGTGACATACTGTGGAAGAGGAGCTACAGTAAAACCTTGGTTTGTGAGCATAATTTGTTCCAGAAACATGCTTGTAATCCAAAGCACTTGTATATCAAAGCATTTTTTTACAGGGTATAAAAGAGAAGAGAAGCACCTCCAAGTGTAGCAATAAGTTGCTAAATGTTGTACCTTTATTAAATGTAACCATATTGCTACACTTAGATGCTCCTCTCTTCTTTTTTATACTCCAGTTGTGACATAATGCTGCTCTTATATCAAGACATCGCTTGTATATCAAGGCAAAATGTATTAAAATATTTTGCTTGTCTTGCAAAACGCTCTCAAACCAAGTTACTCTCAAACCAAAGTTTTACTGTATACAATATTACTTGTAGCATTGTGCACATGCTGTATGGTAACTAGAAAGGTGAATGAATACAGAATGAGAACTATTCAGCAGGGAATAGACAAATAAAACTTAACTCATGCACCATACTTTCACAATTCTAATATTATTTGATAGGAGGCACTTACCTTTGATCCAGGAGAATACAGAGAGCCCTCTCCACTAAGGATGAGCTCCGGCGTGTTCGCATGCTGCACATGCAGGAGGTCGGCAATGCGCTGCGCTAATCACAGGCAGTGAGACATTTCCCGATCTCTGCAGCCTCACATCGGGAAATGTCTCACTGCTTGTGATTAGCGCTGTGCAGTGCCGAGTTCCTGGCGCGCTCTGCACGTGCAGCATGCGAACACGCCAAAGCTCATCCTTACTCACCACCATGCTTTCCATCCAGAGGCCTTAACAGGAACAGGAAGTGAGAGGTGAAAGTTCACCCCTCTAGTTTCCACTGCTCACTTCCTCCCACAGACTTGCTGTACTCTGATTGCAATCTCTCTGCCACTCATCCTGTTTGAAGAGTTTCCTCCCAAGCATGGATTTACATTTTAGGAGATTGTAGGCACAGAAATCAGACCCCCATCCCAATAAAAAGAATGAGAAAAAAGAAACGGGAAAAATATTTTTACATGTAAATGATGGGAGATGCATTCTAGAGATATATACTGTATCTTTATTCTGGTATATATATCAGTTATACTGTGTGTGCATACACACACACACCAGCCATAACATTATGACCACCCACCTAATATTGAGTATGGCCCCCTTTTTCTAAAACAGCCCCTGACCCATTGAGGCATGGACACCAAAGTAACATCCACATAAATGGCAGGACACAAGGTTTCCCAGCAGAACATTACCCAAAGCATCACCCTGCCTCTGCCAGCTTGCCTTCTTATACCACATCCTGGTGCCATCTCTTCTCCGGGTAAGCGACACACACCCACCCGGCCATCCACATGATGTAAAAGAAAACGTGATTCATCAGACCAGACCACCTTCTTCCATTGCTCCATAGTTCAGTTCTGATGTTCATGTGACCATTGTAGAAGCTTTTGGCTGTGGGCACTGGTTACCATGGGCTTCACAGCCCCATACACAACAAACTGTGATGCCCATTTTTTTTTGCTTTCACATCAACTTCATGGACAACATGTTCACTTGCTGCCTAATATATCCCATCAATTTTCAGATGCCATTGTAACAAGATATTCCCTTTATCTGTCAATGGTCATAATGTTATGGCTAATCAGTGTGTGTGTGTGTGTGTGTGTGTGTGTGTGTGTGTGTATACATATATACACACACACACACACACAAGAATGCAGCTCTCATCACTTACATATTTATCTTCCAGCCCAGCCTAGTATTGACACATGACAGCAGTGCAGCTTGGGCAAGGATATGACACTTAAAGAGGAGTTCCACCCAAAAGTGGAAGCTCCACTTATCTGCCTCTCCCCCCCCCCCTCCATTGCCACATTTGGCACCTTTCCGGGGAGGGGAGCAGGTTCCTGTCCCCACTTCCGAGAGATCTCGCTGCGGCAGATGCGCTCCCGATGCTTTTCTGCATGCGTGTTTTTGACGCATTCCAGTGCATTTTCCCCCTCTTTTTTTCTTAACCTTAAATAAGGACATGTGTGTTCCAGTGCATTCAGGTGCATTCCAGTGCATTTTTGATGGGTTTTACAATGTTCCAGTACAGTCCAGTGCAGGAAAAATGCAGCATGTTCTACTTTTTTTCTGGAACTGGAACACACTGGAACTGCAAGCACTGGTGTGAACTATACCATTGAAAACCATATAACCTACTTTCCATGCAGAAAAAAAAGGCACTGGACTGCATGTGGTGTGAATTGGCCCTCATAGGCAATGGCGGCGGCAGCACCTGAGAGCCGATGGAAACATTGCCTGGGGTGCCAACATCGCTGGATTCCAGGACAGGTAAGTGCCCTAGTATTAAAAGTCAGCTACAGTATGTGTACAGTATGTGTAGCTGCTGACTTTTAATTTCGTGCTGGGGGGAACTTTAATATCCCAATTCCTTTTAATTGGCTGGTGGAATTACCCTTCGACAGGTACTAAGTCCAAACAATGGATTGGACTTAGTATAAAAAGAATATACAGTATATATACTATATTTCCAAAAGTATTGGGACACCTGCCTTTACACGCACATAAACTTTAATGGCATCCCAGTCTATAACAGCTTCAACTCCTCTGGGAAGGCTGTCCACAAAGTTTAGGAGTGTGTCTATGGGAATGTTTGACCATTCTTCCAGAAGAGCATTTGTGAGGTCAGGCACTGATGTTGGATGAGAAGGCCTGGCTCTCAGTCTCCACACAAATTCATCCCAAAGGTGTTTTATCAGGTTGAGGTCAGGACTCTGTGCAAGCCAGTCAAGTTCCTTCACCCCAAACTCACTCATCCATGTCTTTATGGCCCTTGCTTTGTGCACTAGTCTAAATCATTTGGTGGAGGGGGATTATGGTGTGGGGTTGTTTTTCAGGGGTTGGGCTTGGCCCCTTAGTTCCAGTGAAGGGAACACTTAAGGCGTCAGCATACCAAGACATTTTGGACAATTTCATGCTCCCAACTTTGTGGGAATAGTTTGGGGATGGCCCCTTCCTGTTCTAACATGACTGCGCACCAGTGCACAAAGCAAGGTCCATAAAGACATGGATGAGCAAGTTTGGTAATAATGGTGTAACTACTGATTCATGGATTAAACAGAACATTGAAGATTTATATCCAGAGTGCGGAGTTTCTCTGGTACCCTGTAAGCAGACAAAATCCTTGGACTGTGGAGGTGGATGTCTGTGAAGGTTCTCATTCATTTAGGTCAATCGATAAATCAGGGTAACTGGACTTTATTTTTCTTGAAGACGTTTTGCTGGTCAGCTGACAAGCTTTCTCAATTCAGAATGACTTGTACAAAAATTCTTTGGAAATGGAAGGTGGATGCAAGAGGTTTATCTGCTTTGTATTAAATGGATTACGTGCTTGAAATCTTATAAAAAAAATAAAATATTTTATTTGAATTTTTTGGTTTTGATTTTTTTTAATTTTAAAAGAGTAAAACAAACCATATTAAAATGGGAGTGGGTCTCTTATAAATATATTCAGAATGTTATCTATGTTATAGTTTTTTTCCATATATAAGTCCATATTATAAAAATGTCAGAAAAAATATATGTTGAAATGTCTTTATTAGATGTTAAACATTTTAAGAAAAACATATTTAAAAAATATATTTTTTAATATATATCTTTGGAAAATACATTTAAATTATATTTTTGAAATACATTTACAAATATAAATAAAAAATAATTTATGTGTTAAAAAAATCTGAAGGATATATTTTAAAAATATATTTTCCAATATTGTATGTCTTTGGAAAATACATTTAAATGATATTTTTGGAATGCTTTTACAAGTATATTTAAAAATACTGTATTTAATCGGCGTATAACACGCACTTTTTTCCCCTTAAAATCAGGGGAAAATCGTGCGTGCGTGTTATACGCTGATCCCCCGCCGATTGTGAGCCTTTTGGCGGCTCTCGGCAGGTTTTGGACGTTCTCGGCGGCTTTCGGCCATTCTCAGCGGCTCTCAGCCATTCTCGGTGGCTTTCGACTGCTTTCGGCCATTCTTGGCGGCTCTCACAGTCCCACGTGAGCCGCCGAAAGCCGAGTGCGTCCGAAAGCCACCGAGAACGTCCGAAAGCCGCCGAGAGCCACCGAGAATGGCCGAAAGCCGTCGAGAGAGCCACCGAGAGCGGCCTAGAACGGGGGCGCCATTTTTAAACGCCAGATGTACTACAAACGACACAGGGCAAGGCTGCAATGGGCTGCAGACTACTGACAAGGCTGCAATGGGGGACAATGCTACAGATGGACATTGACAAGGCTGCAATGAGGGACAATGCTACAGATGGACTCTGACAAGGCTGCAGATGAACACTGATGAGGCTGCATTGATGGGCATTTAAATGTAAGTTTTTTTCCTTAAAATTCCCTCCTAAACTTGGGATGCGTGTTATAAGCCGATAAATACGGTATATGTTTAAATGCATTTTTTTTTATATGTTCAAAAATTTCTGGAAAATATATTTAAAACAAATATATTTTCAAATATATGCCTTTGGAAAATATATTTTAATTTACATTTTTGGACTACATGTAAAAATATATTAGCGTAGGCCAATATATTGTAAATATATTTAAAATATATAATTTTTTAAATAAATATATTGGAAATATATTTTTCTTCCATATGAGCCCCCCCCCCCCGCGCTCACTGGATCGCTGAGCTGTGGAGGTGCGGGAGCGGCCGTCTCAGGCTCTCAGCAGCTCGCTGAGAGGCTGAGACAGGTGTCAATCCAGGCACCTGACAGATCCAGTCTTTATTGTTGTGGTGAAGAGGTGCCTGGACTGATTCCTGTGATGTCAGCAGAGAGCGGACTTCAGTCACAGGAGTGCAAAACTAATTGCGCTACTATGGAGAAGCCCAGCAAACAAGCTCAGGCTGGACTTCTCCTTTAAGCACGTTTAGTAGGCTGCATATGGAACAGAAGCGACAGTCAATTTTTAATTAATTAAGATATCAACATTAGAGTGTAATTATCCTACATAAAAAAGACAGCAAAACATTGGGGTAGATTTACTAAAACTGGTGCATTTAGAATCTGGTGCAGCTGTGCATGGCAGCCAATCAGCTTCTAACTTCAGCTTGTTCAGTTAGGCTTTGGCAATAAAACCTGAAAGCTGATTGGTTTCTTTGCAGAGTTGCACCAGATTATGCACTCTCCAGCTTTAGTAAATAACTCCCATTGCACTGACTCCATACACAGTATTTAAAGTTCAGCTTTAGTAATATGTTACATGATACATATGTATTTAGTGTGTAACATGTACCATTGTCCTAAGCACTTGCTTTTGACTTGAGCCCACTCCCTGTGGATGGATGTGGGGGGCTCTGCCCACACAGCCATATCATTCATAAAGATCCGTGAATGAATAAACTACTACTAGTCCTGTGTCCTACCGCGGCAGAAGGAACTTGTAGTTCTTAATGGACTAGAAGGGCGGTAATCACCAGTCTATTGACTTTCCCCCTGCCCAGTAACTGAAAGCCCATACAGTATGGGCAAAGAGCTGTGGGAATTGCATACAGGAGCCTGACATAGCACCTGTGATCCACTGATCCCTGGTTCAATCCCTTGTCGGCTCCTATGGAAAAAGTAATAAATACTACATTTTTACCTGCAAAAATATGTGCATTTTGATTTTTTCTTAAAGGTGAATGTATCCTTTAAGCACTTTTAGTAGGCTGCATTTTGAAAACAACAGTCATTTGTAATCCAAAAAAGACAGCTAAATATTGTACTGACTTCATACACAGTATTTAAAAAAATGACATTCATTTCAAACAGAAAGACATGATTAGACAGGCAGATTTAAATAAAATAAAACCAGCAAAATATTTTACTGACTCTATGCACAATATATACACTACAAGTATTTTTACTAAGCCTCAATTAAAGAGGGAGAGACTAGGCAGGTTTTATTTAAGTGATATTAGTTAGAGTATACTATTTCAATACCTAATAATAATCTTGATTGCCAGAGCAGTGGAATAGGTCACTGAATAGGAGACACAGAGCATTATGTACCCTGAAGAACACTAAGGGGGTTATTTACTAAAGGAAAATCCACTTTGCACTGCAAGTACACTTGGAAGTAAAGTCGCTGTAGATCCAAGGGGGACATGCAAGGAAAATAAAAAAACAGCATTTTAGCTTGCACATGGTTGGATGATAAAATCAGCAGAGCTTCCACTCATTTCAGATCTACCCCTTAGATTTAGAGCAATTGTACTTCCAAGTGCACTTGCAGTGCAAAGTGGATTTGCTTTTCGCAAATAACCCTCTAAGGGGGTTATTTGTGAAAGGCAAATCCACTCTGCACTACAAGTGCACTTGGTAGTGTAGTCGCTGTAAATCTGAGGGGAAGACCTGAAATCAGGGGAAGCTCTGCTGATTTTATCATCCAACCATGTGCAAGTAAAAATGCTATTTTTATTTTCCTTGCATGTCCCCCTCAGATCTACAGTGACTGCACTTCCAAGTGCACTTGTAGTGCAAAGTGGAGTTGCCTTTAGTAAATAAACCCCTAAGTTTGCAGCTGAGTACTAGCAGCAGAAATATTATGTGTGACAGCTTGACAAAGTCTAATTACAAAATACACTGCTACATTTATTCTTGCACTTAAACGTTTACAGTGTGGAACCTTTATTAAATAGAAAGATAATTTGCAACCCAAATGGATGAAAGACAGTACGTATCATGAACCTCATATGTCCAGCTGTGCTTTAGGTCGGTGTCTCTTATTCCAGGCCAGGATGCTACAAAAACTGCTGCAGACCAGGCACCCTCTTGTGTTCCCTATATCTCCAGATTAAGATATTCTTCAGTCTGTGAGGTGATGCAGCTGATGTACATTGACATACCTAGAATTAACCTTTGATGGACTGTGATTTTTTTTAGCTATTCTTGTCTATCTTTCACAGTGGTTTTATGATTGTTATACTCTACATCAACTCATGCCTCTTACTTATTGCACCATATTTTAGTTTTTTATTTCTTAGTTACTACTTGAATGAGCCTCTGTGTCCTGGAAGACAACTGTGTCATCAAAATCTCACCCAACCCATGTACAATTTCTGGGGTTTGGGAGTGGTAAAACATACCCTGGAAGCCTGCCCCATGTCCTCCTCCTGGCTGTTGCCCCCCAATACCACCATGCAGGATTAAGCCTGTGAAAGGATTCAATAAGCCTGAAACAGCAAGAAGTCCTCCTCTCCCTCCTGCTGCTGTGCTTCCAGTGCCCATGTTAAATACACCATGCAGCGTGCAGTATGCACCTTGTCGTGGCTCACCATTCTAGTTGAACAAATGACAAGCTGCAAAGGAGAGTGGGACAACCTCCCCAAAATTAAAAAAATATATATATAAAATTAGTGGCAGAGCGTTGCCCTGCCGGGGTCTAGAAAGAGATTGTGACCCAGAATTCTCAACCGGGTGAGGGGCACCAGGGAGCTTGTGACATGAAGAGGAAACTGGCCTTTCACTTTCCTCAGTGTTTTTTGAGTCCAGGTATTCAGAACAGCCAGCATACTGTTTGGTCAGATGTGTGCTGGGCTTTTAGTAGTAACCTGACCATGGTTCTGGGCTCCACCCCAGCAGACAGGAAGTCCAGGAGTGCTCCACGTGGGAGTCAGTGCAGCAAGAGGCTGCTAGCTGTGTGCACCAAGTTGGTCAGTGAACCATCTGTAGGAGACAGACAAGGGCCTGGAGTGTAAGGCCAGAGCAGCAGTACTGCAAGTGAGAGCAAACTAGGCTGAATGTCATTTTTGTTGATGGGAAAAGGAATGCTGAACACCCTGCAAGGGAAACCTGTTTGTTAGCTGAACTTTCTTTTAATAAAAATGGGCAAACAAAGCCCTTAAAAAGAAGAAACAGTGAGTGACGGTGTCCTTAAAACCTTACATTTGATGCTAGTTCATATATATATATATACACACACACACACACACACACACACACAGTAAAAAAAGCAAAGAATGCGGGCCCCTTACAAGATAATTTAAAGAAGTACAGCCAAAGCTTGTTTGAACGGATTGCACTCCTGTGACCCTTTTTCAGCAGACAGCAGACTGAGGCCCACTGTCAGCTGACTTCACAGAGCCAGTCCAGGCTCAGGAAGGATGGCTACCATATGGTCGGGATCTGCCCACGTGCCTGGACCGGCACCCGGCTCAGCCTCCCAGCGAGCTGCTAAGAGCCTGTGCCAGCCACTTCCGCCCCTCCACAGCCCAGTGCTCCAGTGAGCAAGAGGGGGGACAGAGCAGAGAGCAGTGACTGACAGTCGCCAGCTCTCTGCTCAGGGAACCGAGCGATCAGCAGTGTTTGATCGCTCGGTTCTCAGTGTTAGAGTCAGCAGGGGCAAGATGCAGCAACGGACCAATGCTGCATCCACCTAGGTAAGTATACATCTGTCAAAAAAATAAATAAATAAATAAATTCCCATACATTTTAGACTTGGTGACAGGGGAAAAATAGAGGGCACATTTATTAAATAACTTCTTCAGCTCTGTATATACAAAGCAAAAAGGCCATAAAGAGGATAGTATAGCTCAAAGTTGATATGGTCCAGAAACACTTAGACCCCCTTTCACACTGAGCCGCCCCGGGCGTCAGCGGTAAAGCGGCGCTTTACCATCATTTTAGCGGTGCTATTTGGCCGCTAGCTGGGTTCTTTTAACCTCCTGCTAGTGCCCGAAAAGGGGTTAAATCCACCCTCAAACGGCACTGCAGCGGCCCTGCCCCATTGTTTTCAATGGGCAGGAGCGGTGTATTCACCGCTCCTCCACCGCTGCAAAGAAGCTGCTGGCAGAACTTTTTGTGACGCCCTGCCAGCGCAGCACCCCAGTGTAAAAGCACTCGGGCTTTCAGACTGGGTTTGCAGCTGAGGCTTTTTTCAGGCGCTATGCAGGTGCTATTTTTAGCGCTGTAGCACCTGAAAAACGCCTCCAGTGTGAAAGGGGTCATAGGAAAATGAAGGGGAATAAAGCATCTGGACCAAATCACTTTAACCCATAGAGTTGAGCTCTGTTATTTCAAAGCCAGTGTTACTGATTTTTAGAGACTCTTTACACCTCTTAAAGTGGAGTGCCACCCTAAAGTGGAACTTCCGCTCATCGGATTCCTCCCCCCCTCCGGTGTCACAATTGGCACCTTTCAGGGGGGAGGGGGGTGCAGATACCTGTATAATACAGGTATCTGCACCCACTTCCGGGTATAGCTAGCCGCAGCTAGCCGCAGAGTCCCCGCCCACCCCCGTTGTGTTGTGGGAAATACACAGTTCCCACAACACAACGGGGACCAGTGTAGACGCGCAGCGCGACTCGCGCATGCGCAGTAGGGAACCGGGCAGTGAAGCCGCAACGCTTCACTTCCCGATTCCCTCAGTGAGAATGGCGGCGGCAGCACCCGAGGATCGAGGGACGGTTCGGCCTCGGGTGCCGACATCGCTGGACCCCGGGACAGGTAAGTGTCCTTATTTTAAAAGTCAGCAGCTGCAGTATTTGCAGCTGCTGACATCTAAAAAAAATTTTTTAGCGAAACTTCGCTTTAACAACCGGCTCATAGCCAAATGACGGCTACAGGGCAGTTGCTTAACTCTGGGAGTCCCAGAATTCTGCTCTCGCGTGCCCCCCGGGGCGCGCACCCCGAAAACATCCGTGACCGCCGGGTACAGAGGATATGGCGCATCACGGATCATGGTAAACGGCCGCTGATCGCAGCTGTTTATCATGTGATTGCTCAGTCAAATAACGGAGTGATCACATGTAAACAAACCGCCGTCATGTCGTGACACCGGTTCCTCCCTCCCCTCTCTGTACCGATTGGTACAGTGTGAGAGGAGCGGGGGAGGGATTGGATGGCAGCAGCGCTGTGGGCTGCATCTGTAGTGCCCACAACGCTGCTCTGTGACACAGAGCCACAATCCATCCATCCATGCTCAGCCATCCCTCCATGCTCAGAAATACCCTGCAATTCTCTGCAATACCCTGTGTAATACCCTATGCAATACTCTGCACTACCCTGTGAAATACTCTGCAATATCCTGTGCAATACCCTGTGCAATACTCTGCAATACCCTGTGCAATACTCTGCAATACCCTGTGCAATACCCTGTGCAATTCCCTGTGCGATACTCTGCAATACCCTGTGCAATACCCTGTGCAGTACCCTGTGCAATACCCTGTGCAATACTCAGCAATACCCTGTGCAATACTCGGCAATACCCTGCAATACTCAGCAATAGCCTGTAATACCCTGCAATGCTCTGCAATACCCTGCAATGCTCTGCAATACCCCGCAATACTCTGCAATACCCCGCAATAGCCTGCAATACCCTGCAATGCTCTGCAATACCCTGCAATACCCCGCAATACTCTGCCATACCCAGCCATACTCAGCCACACTCAGCCATACTCGGCAATACCCAGTCATACTCGGCAATACCCTGCCATACTCAGCCATACCCAGCCATGCGCAGCCATGCTCGGCCATGCTCAGCCATACTCGGCTGTACTCGGCCTCTGTATGTGGCCAGGCTGTGGAGGTCTCACACATGTGGTATCGCCGTACTCAGGAGGAGTAGGAGAATCTATTTTGGGGTGTCATTTTTGGTATGTACATGCTATGTGTTAGAAATGAAATAAATACCAGGGTTTATAAACAACACTGGTCCTAGCGCTTAAAGGATAACAAAGAAAAAGTGGAAATAAATCCACCTTAAATAAAATACACCTTAAATAAAATTCAAGCTGCTGTTATAAGAAAAAAACACACAAATAAAACAAAATATACTCTCTTATAAGAAGATAGTATTAACAGCGCTAATAAAGTTAGATGAATAAATGTACTCAGATAGTCTATGGCTAATACAAAACATACAATAGCACTAAACTCTCAAATGAACAAGAATAAATATAAAAATAATAGAAATAATAAAACAGAAAGTTCAGTGCAGTGGCATGAGAGCCAATAGTCCCAAATCAATCGTTCATACAAATACCAGCGGTAGCATTTGATATACCAACGGTAGTATATGAAAATCACTTGTAAATACTGCATAAACTCAAGGTTTTCTTATGAACAGTTCATTGCATGCAGCGGACCACAGTCAAAATAAAGGATTGTATTCCTTCTGGAGTGCACATATCCTAGGGTCACTTAAACCTTCACCACATCACCGCGTGAATAACCCCCTATGGATGTAAGCTTACTAGAGGTAAGAAATAGACAAGCCTCTCATATCCTTTCTCCCTTAGATCAGCTCTTCCACCACCAGAATACCTCAGTCCTCCTCAGTCGGGATAATGCAATGTCATGGTAAACACATGTAGGAAATAGAAGGGGAAGCTCTCCATAGTGTAAAAATGTTTATTAAAAAAAACCCCCAAGAAACACCCCTTATATAAATGCGCTTACACAATAGAAGTTAAAAAACAGCCTGACATAGTCAGCATCGGCTCACCGCTGGTCGGACCTCCGAATGGCCCGCCCACCACGATGAGTCCCGGGATGACGCTGCCTGTCTCCAGCTGGTAGGTCGCATGGTCACGATCTGACGCGTTTCGTAATTCCGTCTTCAGAGGGCGTATCCACGCAACACGACTCTACACTTAAATAGCATGGGAGGCGGGCTCCTGCAGCACCGTCACCACAGGAACCATCGGATTTATACCCGACCCTTTGTGGAGGGTAAACAACTGCCATGCAGCATCCCATTCATTTGTAAAAGCTCACGCCATGTTAGCACCAAATTACTAGGCAAATCTTTACCCATGCTTATCAAATTCATAGTCTATTATATACATTTTTTAAATAATCATGTAATCGTTGAAATGTGTTACAAAAACCGATACAAATCAAAATCACAGCATTAGATTGAAATATTGATCGTGACATCAAATTATATCATCTTCTAGAAGAGGTTTGATTAAACGACAATTATTAAAATACCCAGATGATCATAACTATTAAACAGTAGAATTTAAAAGATACACCAAAATGAATACCCATAATTGAAATAACTACAAGGTTCACTAACAAAAGGAATATATACTGCGCCTTTTTATCGAGCATAAATTCACATAAAGAATTTAGGAAAAATTAATTCACTCATCGTGGTGGGCGGGCCGTTCGGAGCTCCGACCAGCGGTGAGCCGATGCTGACTATGTCAGGCTGTTTTTTAACTTCTATTGTGTAAGCGCATTTATATAAGGGGGGTTTCTTGGGGGTTTTTTTTAATAAACATTTTTACACTATGGAGAGCCTCCCCTTCTATTTCCTACATGTGTTTACCATGACATTGCATTATCCTGACTGAGGAGGACTGAGGTATTCTGGCGGTGGAAGAGCTGATCTAAGGGAGAAAGGATATGACAGACCTGTCTATTTCTTACCTCTGGTAAGCTTACATCCATAGGGGTTATTCACGCGGTGATGTGGTGAAGGTTTAAGTGACCCTAGGATATGTGCACTCCAGAAGGAATACAATCCTTTATTTTGACTGTGGTCCGCTGCATGCAATGAACTGTTCATAAGAAAACCCTGAGTTTATGCAGTATTTACAAGTGATTTTCATATACTACCGCTGGTATATAATATGCTACCGCTGGTATTTGTATGAACGATTGATTTGGGACTATTGACTCTCATGCCACTGCACTGAACTTTCTGTTTTATTATTTCTATTATTTTTATATTTATTATAATATTAATTAGTATTATATTTATGAGTACATTTATTCATCTAACTGTATTAACGCTGTTAATACTATCTTCTTATAAGAGAGTATATTTTGTTTTATTTGTATGTGTTAGAAATTTTGTATAAATGGACAACTTTGTGTTAAAAAAAAAATGCGTTTTAACCACTTCCCGCCTGCCGTCATATTACGTCCTTGACTTTGTGTAGGGATATCTGAATGATGCCTGCAGCTACAGGCATCATTCAGATATCAGCTTTTTCAGCCGGCGATTCCCTACACCATAAGAATGATCATAGCAGCTGTTCCACTGCTTGATTGTTCTTACGGGAGGCGAGAGGGGACATCCCCGACCGCCACCCTCCGGTGCTTCTACCGACCCACCGCTACGATCAAAGCCAGGATCATTTTTTTTTTAAATTATTTCAGGCTTCCCAGCCGAGAGGTGAGATGTGGGGTCTTATTGACCCCATATCTCACTGTAAAGAGGACCTGTCATGCCATATTCCTATTACAAGGATGTTTACATTCCTTGTAATAGAAATAAAAGTGATCAAAAAATAATTTTTTTGGAAAAAAGTGTCAAACTAAAATAAATAAAGTAAAATGAACAATAAAAAAAAAAAAATTTAAAGCGCCCTGTCCCCGTGTGCTCGCATGCAGAAGCGAACGCATATTTAAGTCCCGCCCACATATGAAAATGGTGTTCAAACCACACATGTGAGGTATCGCTGCGAATGTTAGAGTGAGAGCAATCATTTTGGCCCTAGAACTTCTCTGTAACTCAAAACATGTAACCAGTAAAAAATTTTAAAGCGTCGCCTATGGGGATTTTTAAGTAGCGAAGTTTGGCGCCATTCCACGAGCGTGTGCAATTTTGAAGGGTGACATGTTAGGTATCTATTTACTCGGCGTAACTTCATATTTCACATTATGCAAAAACATTTGGCTAACCTTACTGTTTTGTTTTTTTTTTAAGCACAAAACTGTTTTTTTTTCCAAAAATTGTTGCCTTTGTCACTAATTTTTTCATGTGGCAAAATGCATGTTAGCTTCTCCGTTTAGGGCTGTTAATAATTAAGGGTATCTGTTGTGGAAATGTTATATAGATAAGCAACTCCTATCCTCATATTGATTAGTGGTTCCAAATTAATAACTATTGCAGTAGGGAACAGACACAAAATATATACCCTGCATCTTTCCAATTAACTGTTCTGTTTATTCAACACAATTAAAGTTTTTTATACACATGATTACGTAGGTACCACATTAACCACTTCACCCCCGGAAGGGGGTTGAAGTGGTTGTCAGTCCCTTTAACTGACAATTGCGCGGTCGTACGACTTTGTACCCAAACAAAATTGACCTCCTTTTTTCCCCACAAATAGAGCTTTCTTTTGGTGGTGTTTTATCACCTCTTTAGTTTTTATTTTTTGCGCTATAAACAAAGAGCGACAATTTTACTTTTTACTATAATACATATCCAAAAAATATATATAAAAAAATTAATTTATTCATCAGTTTAGGCCGATATATATTCTTCTACATATTTTTGGTAAAAAAAAAAAAAAAAATAGGCGAAATTGATTGGTTTGCTCAAAAGTTATAGCGTCTACAAAATAGGGGATAGATTTATTGCATTTTTATTTTTTTTACTAGTAATGGCAATGATCTGAGATTTTTAGCAGGACTGCGACATTGCAGCGGACAGATCTGACACTTTTGACACTTTTTTGGGGCCATTGACATTTATACAGCGATTAGTACTATAAATAGCCAGTGATTACTGTGTAAATGTCACTGGCAGGAAAGGGGTTAACACTAGGGGCGAGCAAGGGGTTAAATGTGTTCCCTATGTGTTTTCTAACTGTAGGAGGGCTGGGCTTACTGGGACATGACAGATCACCATTCCCAATCACTGGGAACAGTAGATCCCTGTCATGTCACCTGTCAGAACTGGGAATTACCTTGTTTACAAAGGCAGTTCCCTATTCTGCCTCTGTAACAGGCAGTCGTGGGTCGCCCGCTATTGTGACCCGCGAGCCGTTGTACAGCTACGGCGATTTGCGCAGGAGAGCCGACCTGCTGCGTATAACAGTGTCGGCTGGTCGGCAAGCGTTTAATATTACAATTGTACTTTTATGGTAACAAGGGGAGTAACATAGGCAGGCTAATTCTAATCAGGAGTCAAAAGAATGTAAACATGTAATGAAAACATTATTGCCCTGTGCACAATGAGTGCAGTGTGTCAGTGCTGCCTGTCAGTGCCACCTATTTGTGCCAACAAATGCCACCTATCAGTGCCAATCAGTGCCTCCTATCAGTGCCAATAAATTCCGCCTATCAGTGCCAATCAGTGCCCATCAGTGCCCAGTGCCACCTATCAGTGCCAATCAGTGCCGCCTGTCAGTGCCTTTCAGTGCTTCCAATCAGTGCCACTCAGTGCTCATCAGTGTTGACTATCAGTGCTGCCTATTAATGCCCATCAGTGCTCACAATTAGTGCCCATCAGTGCTGCCTATCAGTTCCAATCAGTGCTGCCTATTAGTGCAAATCAGTGCTGCCTATCAGTGCCAATCAGTGCCCCCTATCAGTGGCCATCAGTGCCGCCAAACAGTGCCCATCAGTGCAGGGATGGGGCGATGAACTCAGCAGCCAAGCACATCGTCCATGGGGGCCAGCCTGGTGGGGCACAACTGAAATCTGTTGAGGTTTATTAATGCTACATGCCGATCTTTAGTATAATAGGTAATTACCACACTACTATTTACAATAAACTACTGGAGGTAAAATAAAAAAGTGTCAGTAAAAGACCTTCCGCTAAGTACAGTTACGTGTTCCCACACCACAAAAAAAAATAGGGTGCAGCGCTAACCTACTGATCAATGACTTAACAATAATGGTAGAACGCTCTCATGTATGGAAATCTCAATACACTTCAATATTACCACAATACCGGTCTCTGTGATACGCAACTTTACATATAATACACATCAAACTAAAGATAAGACATACTGTATAAAATGAAACTTAGCAGGGACGGTCGAAACCTCTCCTATAGATATTTGCCATACAGATTAACTTCAAGTGCAACAACTTTTTAGTTGGGAGGTTCCCACCATTATAGCACTTTGGAATTCTTATTTTTTAGATTGTTCCACTTAATTTTATATGTTTTAGTTACTATTAATGTGAATATTTGTACTTGAAATTAATTTTCCACCGCCCTTCCTAAGTCCATGTCTTATGGACCTTACTATGTGCACTGGTGCGCAGTCATATTGGAATAAGAAGGGGCCATCCCCAAACTGTTCCCACAAAGTTGGGAGCATGAAATTGTCCAAAATGTCTTGGTATGCTGACGCCTTAAAAGTTCCCTTCACTGGAACTAAGGAGCCAAGCCCAACCCCTGAAAAACAACCCCACACCATAATGCCCTAAATAATTTGGACTAGGGCACAAAGCAAGGTCCATAAAGACATGGATGAGCGAGTTTGGGGTGGAGGAACTTGACTGGTCTGCACAGAGTCCTGACCTCAACCCGATAGAACACCTTTGGGATGCATTAGAGCAGAGACTGCGAGCCAGGCCTCGTCCAACATCAGTGCCTGACCTCAGAAATGCTCTTCTGGAAGAATGGTCAAACATTCCCATAGACACACTCCTAAACCTTGTGGACAGCCTTCCCAGAAGAGTTGAAGCTGTTATAGCTGCAAAGGGTGGGCCAACTCAATATTGAACCCTACGGACTAAGACTGGAATACCATTAAATTTCATGGGCGTGTAAAGGCAGGTGTCCCAATACTTTTGAGAATTTATATATATATATATATATATATATATATATATATATATATATACACACACACACATACACGAGCATGTGTGTTTGAGCTTTGGGGTGCACACCCTAATGCAATAGGCTGCCCACATCTATGAATTATACTAATGTAGTGATGTGATAATTTCTTTGCCCATTTACCAAGTGTATACTCTAGTTATGCAGTGTTTGTTTGCCCTTTTCCAATATGGCTGCTATGCTTTCTCACCAAGGATGAGGTCATCAAGAAGAGCAGAGGATGGCCAGGGGTTTTGTGGGTGGAGAGAGGGAACAGTGAATTTCTGCAGCTTCACCTCACTGAGACATACGTAGAGACTGTTAATGATTTCATGTTTGGAAAATACCTTGTGTTGGATGGTTCACTGAATGTTATTTCTTCAATACGTGGACTTTCAAATACAATGCTGTGTGGATTACTGTCTATGTGAAGATATATTTCTCAATTGGGATTTCACTTGCTATTCACAAGCCCCAATTGAGAGGAGGCACTGCGCTTCTTAGAGATCCTGTCCCGATCACACTGATTATGAAGACTCAGCTCCTAAATACAATACACGTGATGCCATCATACCTCAGTAGCCGCAGAGAGAGGAAAGAATAGCACTACACTAATAATAATGTTAGGCCCTCGGTAGTGTAGAAAAAGTTGCGAGTAGCATTATATTTTTAAATTCTTCATATCGTTTTTTTTCCCAGGAAAGCCAAAATGCATACATTTTGTCTCCACCCAACATATCACAGTAACCAGACACGTTTCATCCCCAAGAGCTTGCTCACATGGGATTAGAGCAGGAACCCTGTGAGCAAGCCCTTAGGGGTGTAATGCATCTGGGGAGGGTGGTATGTTGGGTGGAGACAGAATGCATGCATTCACATTGGCTTTCATTGAATAAAACAATATGAAGTGCAACTCTAAACTTTTTCAACACTTCTGTGGAAGCAGAGATGGAGTCAGCACTCTACCAGCTTTTAAATAACAAGGGGAGGTGGTTTGGAGCAGTTTTGCAGATTAGAATAATAAACCCTCCACACAGTAATAGAAACCCCTACAGTGAAAAATGATATCCATGAAAAGTCTCTCAAAGGGAAAGTTCACCTGTGTACACTTTTTTTTTTCTAAATTCCAGCTCTCCTATGCACCAATATAGCATTCATGTATTTTTTTTGCAAAAATATCAAAGCTTTCCAATAAATCTACAGTCACTAAAGCAGGCCATACACGGTCGAATTTCGAACAAATTTTCTTTTCAAAATCAGAAAGTTTGTTTCTTTTGTGATCCGATGATGCCACCATTGATTTTCGAAATTCGGCCGACAAACCTTCAATTTCACCGCATGTTGCTACAGAAAAGAATTTTCGTGGCCGGGAATCTTCTTTTCTCTCCATAAAATTTTTTTTTTCTTATTACGTTTCTCGCACGATTCTCCTATCATTGATTAGAAAATCGTTCCTTTTTCAAAAAATTTCCAACATGTCCGATTCCTCAAATTTGATTCGGCCGTTGCTGCAGCCCACTAATGGTGCGAAATTCGTACGAAAATTCTTTGATATGATTTTTGAAAGAAAAATCTTTAGAAATTCGAACCGTGTATGGCCGGCATTACTTTTCTTGTGTTAATCCATGTATCCAGATATTTCCATTAGTAATGTCCTCTTTCTGATCAGACTAGCGTTCGTGACACAAGAAGGAGCACACACCCTGCATCATCCACCCTTCCATTCCCAGGTGCATATTTTTTAAATTAAATGCAATCAATCAGTGATCACCCTTCTCACTAAATACACAATCAGATTGCATAGTGTATGGCCATCTTTATACAAGTACATAGGATGGAGTGGACAGAAAAACTCAGCTGTCAAGCCCCATTTACAACTCTGCATAGCAGGAACTGTTTTTTTTTTTGTGAGGGGGGAGGCGTTTTGGAGCATTTTCACTCATCACACATAGGGCAGTCCATCCACCTGAATGGGCTGCCCTACACACAGCAATTGCCCTAAAGAAGCTTCAGAACTTTTTTTTAGAGTGGAGCTTGGTGCGTTTTTTATTGTGATTTTTGGTGCAGCACATTTTTGTAAATGCAAGGAAACACACAGATGTGAATGGAGCCTTGTTGTCCTTGTGTTATCGCACCAATTTCACTTTAAGGCCCCATTCACATCTAGCATAGTGGGAGCGCACATTTTGTGTCTCATTTTTCCCTGTGACATGCATAGGGCAGCCTGTTGATTTAAATTGGCTGCGATATATGTGGTTAATGGGACATTTTGGTGTTTTGTGGGTTGTGTGTTTTTTACTGTGCATTTTGCAGCATTTGCCCCTCGTTTTTTGACAAACGGCAAAATGTGTGCTTGCTTCTGTGTTTGGTGTGCCGTTAACAATTAATGGCACTGAAAGTGCAACTAGTAATTTTATGTGTATAAACATGGCAATACACTATGAAATCTGATTGTATATTTAGTGAGAAGGGTGATCACTGATTGATTGCATTTCATTTAAAAATTGTGCACCTGGGAATGGGAGGGTGGATGATGCAGGGTGTGTGCTAATGAGGTCAGCTGGTCAACTCCTTCCTGTGTCATGACCTAAAGTCTGATCAGGAAGAAGACATTACTAATGCAAACATCTGGAAATGTGGATTTAGACAAGAAAAGTAAGTGACTCTAGATTTAATGGAAAGCTTTGATATTTTTACTAAAAATATACATGAATGTTATATTGGTGCATAGGGGAGCTGGAATTTAGAAAAAAATAAAAAAGTGTACAAAGGTGAACTTCGCCTTTAACCAGCTCACGCAGATATACTGCATCAGAATAGCTTTCCTGGGCGAAATCCAGTATATATATACGACTTTGCCTAGGAGAGCCACCAGAGGGCGTGCGAGCACCCACTGCACGTGGACGGCGGGCGCGATCGCGTGCACGAGAGCCAGCGCGGGGATTTGTGTGTGTAAACACACAAATCCCTGTGCTGTCAGAGGAGAGAAGACAGATTGCTGTCCCTACTTTGTAGGAATACATAATCTGTCATCTCTCCTAGTTAGTCCCATCCCCACACAGTTAAAACACAGTGAGGGAACACACAGTTAAACCCTTGATCGCTCCCTAGTGTTAACCCCTTCCCCGCCAGTGACATTTATACAGTAATCAGTGCATATTTATAGCACTGATCGCTCTATAAATGTCAATGGTCCCAAAAATGTGTCAAAAGTCTCCAATCTGTCCATCGCAATACCGCTAAAAATCGCAGATCACTGCCATTACTAGTAAAAAAATTAAAATGCCATAAATCTTTCCCATAGTTTGTAGACGCTATAACCTTTGCGCAAACCAATCAATATACGCTTATTGCAATTATTTTATTTTTTTTTTTTTTTTATCAAAAAATATGTAGAAGAATACATATTGGCCTAAACTGAACTAAACTAAAAAGAAATTTATTTTGTTTTTTTTTATTTGGGGGATAGTTATTATAGCAAAAAGTAAAAAATATTGTTTTTTTTTTTTTCAAAATTGTCACTTTTTTTTTGTTTATAGCGCAAAAAACAAAAACCGAAGAGGTGATCAAATACCACCAAAAGAAAGCTCTATTTGTGGGGAAAAAAAGAAAAAAAATTTGTTTGGGTACAGCATTGCATGTTTGTGCAATTGTCAGTTAAAGCGACACAGTGTCAAATTGTAAAAAGTGCTCTGGTCAGGAAGGGGGTAACATCTTCCGGGGCTGAAGTGGTTAAACTAAACTGTGTTCATAAATCATCCTTTTATATTCTTTAACCTCTTAAAAACATGCCAAGATTCAACACTATGTATGTATTCAACACCTGAATATAACCATCCACTCACCAAGTATGTAACCTTACTACTATTTCAAGCCTTTTAGTGGGGTATCTGCCCACTATTAGATTTTAGCTCTGATTCACCGCTGTAACATCCACATCACATTGTACCCAGACAGCATGTAAAAAAAAAAAATAGCATTATACTGTTAAAACATCTTTTATTTAAAATCACAAACAAAAGCATGCACTCATATTTTATGGTGCAACAGTCTTCACCTATATGACAACCTTAATTTGGTTCAACCTCTGTTCCACTGCAATTAGTGTTTTACAGTTACAGTTACATCAAGCAGATCTCCACCCATCCGCCCAGTACCTCTGCGCAGCTCCAGAGCTCTCCACTCAAAAGCTGTCAGAATGTCAATACCAGTATGTGCCTCAGCCACACTTCCCTGGCATGTGTGTAAAATATATATATATATATATATATATATATATATATATATATATATATATATATATATATATATATATATATATATATATATATAATCTCCTTTATATAGACCTCATTTAGAATATTGTGTTCAGTTCTGGAGACCTTACTTACAAAAAGATATTGATAAGATAGAATGAGTCCAGAGACGGGCAACAGGTGAGAGGTCTGAGGGATAAAGCATATTATAAGAGACTTTGGGAACTTAATATGTACAGTCTGAAGGAAAGAAGGGAAAGGGGAGACATGACTGAAATCTTTAAATACATCCAGGGCGGCAGTATTTTTAATATGAAACCAAGATCAAGAACACAGGGACATGGCCTCAGACTAACAGGAGTAAAGTTCAAAACTAATCTCAGAAAGTAATATTTTTCTGAAAGAGTACTTGATGCTTGGAATAGACTTGCATCAACAGTAAGTGGGTTCAAACAAGCTTGGGATACACATGGATCTATACTCAAAAAGTAAAAAAAAAAAAAATGGGCAAACAAGATGGGCCATGTGGTCTTTTTTCTGCAGTCACTCTTCTATGTTTCTATGTAAGGGAATAAGGCAATGTTATTGCACGAACAGATACTGTAAGTATATACGCTATTTTAATTTTAAAAAAGTTTAATGCCACTCTAATCCCTGCTCATCTTCCAGCAGCAGCTTACTCATGCTGTGCTGAAATAAGCATATTATTCTATGTCAGTTTGCAGAGCAAATGTCGGGTTAACTAGATTAGGAGATAGAACAAACTGCATATGTAAGAACAAAAATAGGATGGTCACACTCCTAAAGTAGATGCAATGAAAAAATATTTGAGGAGTAAAAACAAAATACAATGGAGCAATGACAATTGCAAAAGCAGGGGAAAAACTTCCCCTTTCATTATTCCATTTGCCTGCAGCAGTGACAGGGCCTGCACCCCATCTGATGCATGTTCATTTGCAGTCCTGCAGTCTTCACCTGGAGCAGCTTTTTCATTTTGTTAAATTGCATATGTAACTGCTGGGGAAAATGCACTGTCCTACACCTGGGAGGACTAGGTGGATGAGGAAAGTGAGCAACTCAACTACTCCATCCACATGCTCTAGCTGTATAGCACACCCATTGCCAGAAAGAAAAGGCGGACACTCACTTCACCTTTAAAAGGCGTGGTCCAACCATCTATGTCTTGTGAAAGTAAAACCTGCTTGCACTCTACTATCTGCATGTGAAGAATCTCTGCCTCTCTATTTAGTTCTCTGAGACACGATGAATACAGGGGGTTGCCTAATTTTTTTTAGAAGCTATGGCAATAGAGGCATTGAGGTGCTTTGCTGCATTTAACAATGTTGTGTTTTCTTGCACTAAACTGTACCACACTAGTATGCAATGATGTGCTGCAAACAAAGAGAAGCTTTGCCTTTGTCATCAAAAGTTTACATTGCTGACCTTTGAGAAAAAATTTAAAGACCCTATTAAAATTATATAGAAATAAAATATACCTGCCTCAAAAAATACCTAATAGAATGAACTACACCCCCAAAACAATAAAACCCCAACATTCTATCTACCTATCTTTCTTTTTTTTTTTTTTTTTGGAACTTTAACCTCTTTCCACCTGGTCACTACACATAATCGGTCGGGTGGGAGCTTTGCCATTCTGACTGGATGTACCCATATGTCCCATCAGATCATACACCTCGGGACCACACAGCGGCATGATCCTGTGTTGACTGTGTCCCTCGGACACAGCACATCACAGATTGAGACATGGGCACATGATAGCTGTGTCCAATAACAGCCTTCACACGTGTCTCTGTGTCAGCTCTCCCCGCTGAGTTCAGTGAGAGCTCAGTACAGGGGGAGGGGGATGCTGCGGCCTATCTCATTCTTTGTGTAGATGATTTTAGTGTTCAGCTACACAAATCACACAGACTGCAGCCATCCCCACACAGTAAACCAAGCACCTTCACTGTCCAAGTGTCCCTTCAACATCTGTACCAGTGTCCCATCAACATCTGTACCAGTACACAAAACATCTGCCAGAGTGTATCAGTGTCACTTCAATATCTGTCACAGTGTACAAGTGCACAAAAGCTTCTGTCATAGTGTGCTAGTGTACCACCAATACAAAATTTTAAAGCGTCCTTATGTGCTCACGTGCGAAGGTGAACGCACACGTTGGTCCCATACGCATATATGCATACACTTGCGGTGAACGCACCGCTCATGTGAGGTATTGCCACGAACGTCAGAGTGAGAGCAATAATTCTAGCACCACAACTCAATGTAAACAGACAGATCTCCCTGCTGTCAGGGGTGAGGAGAGCGATCTGTTGTTCATACTAAGTATGAATAACGATCGGTCTCATCACCCAGTCGGTCCCCTCCCCCCACAGTTAGAATCACCCCCTAGGGAACACAGTTAAACCCTTGATCGCCCCCTAGTGTTAACCCCTTCCCTGCCAGTGACATTTACACAGTAATCAGTGCATTATTTATAGCACTGATCGCTGTATAAGTGCCAATGGTCCCAAAAATGTGTCAAAAGTGTCCTGTGATCTGTCTGCCATAATGTCGCAGTCCCAATAAAAATCACTGATCACCACCATTACTAGTAAAAAAAAAAAAAAAATAATAATAATGCCATAAATCTTTCCCCTATTTTGTAGATGCTATAACTTTTGCACAAACCAATCGATATACGCTTATTGCAATTTTTATTACCAAAAATATGTAGAAGAATACATATCGGCCTAAATTGAGGAAAAAATTAGCTTTAAGAAAAAAAAAAAATGGGGATATTTATTATAGCAAAAAGTACAACATATTATGGTTTTTCTTTTTCAAAATTGTTGCTCTTTTTTTGTTTATAGCGCAAAAAATAAAAACCGCAGAGATGATCAATTACCACCAAAAGAAAACACTATTTGTGGGAAAAAAAGGACATCAATTTTGTTTGGGTACAACGTCGCACGACCGCGCAATTGTCAGTTAAAGCGACGCGGTGTCATATCGCAAAAAATGGCCTGGCCATTGAGCAAGCAAATCTTTGGGCCTGAAGTGGTTAAAGCGGAAGTAAACTCATCCATAAAACAGTTTCATTTCCGGCACGTGCCGGAATTGTAACACTCCCATTGGTTGTGCTCTCAACCAAACTGTCAAACCATCCAATGGCTGGTGTCATAACTGATCACATGTGCAGCATCATGGCAGTTGTAGATTAAACAGAGACAAAGATGGCAGCTTCCTTGGCTGAAAACGATAGGAGGGTTTACTTACACTTTAAATACCAAAGTTTGGTGCCATTTCGCAAGTATTTATTATTTTAAGCATTTTTAAGTGTGACATGTTTTGTATCTATTTACTCGGCACAACACCATATTTTATGTGTTACCAAAAATTTTGTACTATAAATTGTGTTTGTGTGCATTAAAACTTCATTAAGTGTATTTTTGCGATAATGTGTAAAATTGCTGCGCAAATGCCACGTGACATAAATGTTTGCAAAACCCACCATTTTATTCTCTGGGGCCTCTGCTAAAAATATATAATGTTTGGGTTTTCTAAGTAATTTTCTAGCAAATATACAGATTTTTACTGATATTTAAACAAAAAAGAGGAGATTTACTAAAACACATCTGAATCAGGTGCAGCTGTGTATAGTAACCAATCAGCTTCTTACTTCAGCTTGTTCAGTTACTGTAAGCTTTGCCAATAAAACCTGAAAGCTAACTGGTTACTATGCAGAATTTCACCAGATTCTGTGTGCTTCAGTTTTATTAATCTCTCCCAAAGTGTCAGAAGAAGGCCTGGTCCTAAAGTGGATAATGCCTGAAGATGCTCCTTGGATGTTGAGCCTCTCTATGTTGGTAGGCTGTAAAAAAGACTCACATGTGGTATCACCATACTCAGGAGGAGTAGCAGAATGTGTTTTGGGGTGTAGTTGCAAGTATACCTATGCCATTTGTGAGAAATAACTTGTTAATGACATTTTTGTAAAAGAAAATAGTATTTCATTTCTTCATTTTTAAAGAATTGTGGGAAAAAATTGCAACTGCAAAAACTCACAATGCCACCTAAATACCTTGGACTGTCTACTTTCTAAAAAGGGGTCATTTGGGGGGTATTTGTACTTTAGCTGTTCGGACGTTCGACGAACAGCCAAACAAACGGGTAGTTTGACCGTTTGTTTGGTCCCAGAACTGACCACAATGCATTGCGGTGCTGAGCAGTGCATTGCAAGCCCTGATTGGCTGAAGCAGTGAAAGCTTCAGCCAATCAGGGCACAAAGCACTGTCAGAGTCATGATTGGACACTGTCATCATGACTTTATCCAATCATGGCTCATTCCCGCCCCACAGTATAAAAGTATTCTTTCCATGGCAGCCATTTTCTGTGTGATTTCGGCGTGGAGAGAGATAGCACTGAACAGAGCCCTGTTCTATCAGTTAGTTAGTGTGCTATACTGTGCTATTTTGCTTCAATTGTCAGTGTAGAATATTTGTTTAGTATCAGTCTAGGGATAGTGTGAGTGTAGTGAGGAGGACCATCATTCAGCTTTGCATAGTGTGCAGCTAGAGTAGGGACATCTCAGATCGTTACACTGTAGTGTAGTGAGACCGTGTCATTCATACATACATTAGTTTGGAGTAGGGACAGCTCATATAGTTTCAGTATAGTGTAGTGAGACAGTGTTAGTAATCTTGAATTTAGTGTATAGCTAGAGTAGGGACAGTTCAGATAGCGTCAGTGTAGTTGAACATGTCTATTTGATTGTGTTACTTCCAGTTTAACGCTATTTACTTCTGTGTGCATTAATGCCAGTTTAATGCCATATAGTTTTGTGTGCGTTACTGCCAATTTAACGCCATATAGTTCTGTGTGCATTACTGCCAATTTAATGCCATTTACTTCTGTGTGCGTTACTGTCAGTTTAACGCCATATCGTTTTGTGTGAGCTACTGCCAGTTTAACACCATATAGATTTGTGCGTTACTGCCAGTTAATGCCATATAGTTCTGTGTGCGTTACTGGCAGTTTAACACCATATAGTTCTGTGCGTCACTGTACATTTGGCGCATTATATTGCAGTATATTATAGTGTATCCGTGGAGTGTGTCTGTGCAGCTTGAGTACTCAAATTAAAGTGCACCAAACACCTCTTTACATTGATTAAAGTGCATCTACGTACAGATTTCAACTCATTCTTTACATTTGCTTATAAGCACCACCCCATCTATCCCAATAATGTCTGGGAGGAAAACAAGGAGGAGCAGACGTTCCCCTGGCACTGTAAGGGGGCCAGCAACAAATGTGCCCACAGGCAAAGGTGGAAAAAACCTGCCTCCTTGTCCACATCTATTCCTGCCATAGCCCCAACATCAGCCATTGAGGAGTCAGCTGAGTTATTTGACCTCAGCATCAGCCACTTGCTCCTTAATGATGCCCAGCCATTACTGGATTCAGATGTTGGTTCTGAGGTTGAGGATGACAGAAACATGAGCCTAGAGAGAGGGAGGAACACTGGTAGACAAATTGGCATTCATTTTCCCCAAGCCGCAGCATATTGCCAAGTTGTCTCCAGTGGTAATGATGAAGATGGAGGAGATGGAGATGATGATGATGATGAGGTCACTGATGCGACTTGGGTGCCAGATAGAGCAGAGAAGGAAACTGAAGGTGAATCGGCACAACCCCAAGGAGGCCGTCATCAAGAAAGAGAGTAGAGAGCAGCCACCCTATTTCATCACATTCTGCAGCTGTTATCTACCGGCCCATTACCCAAAGCTCAGCTGTCTGGGTCTTTTTCAGCACATCTGCAGCAGATCGCACTGTTGATACCTGCAAACTGTGTCTCAGGCACATCCTGCGTGGCAAAAACACCAACCATTTGAGTACCACATGCCTAACAAGGCATTTAACGTCCAGCCACTCAGCCCGTTGGCAAGACCATCTCAAAGCCACACAAAAGGGGCACAAATCTGTCCCTCCTCCTCCTCCTTACCCACATCAGACTGCCCCTGCTATACCGAGTCATTACCTCTCAGTAGCCTCCACTGACAGGGATGATGGTATAGCACAGGGTGTCCCAGGTCCTAGCAGCACATGTGCCAGCAGCACACCACCAGCTGTAGACTGTAGCCGGCAAATTTCTCTGCCTCATCTGCTGCAGCAGAAAAGAAAATAAGTCCCTGCCATCCACATGCCCAGCGTCCAAATGCATTTTTTTCAAAGCTGTTGGCTCTCAAACTTCTGCCTTTCAGTCTGATGGATTCTGCCCCTTCTGTGAATTTGCACAATGTGCTGTACCACAATGACAGGTTCCTAGTCGCTACTACTTTTCACGTAAGGCTGTTCCATCTCTCTACCATCTTGTGGAAGGGAATGTTCTGGCATCATTGGGCAAGGCAGTCAGCCATAAAATACACCTTACTGCTGACACGTGGCCCAGCAAGCATGGGCAGGGACGATATATATTTCATTCACAGCACACTGGGTAACGCTGCTTGCAACTCAAAAGAATGCAGGACAGAGCTCGGTGCTGCAGCTTGTTGTGCCCCCACGTCTCCATACAGCTAGTGGTGATAATGCCAGACCTGTGAGCTCTACCCCTCCTTCTCCGCCACCTCCATGCCCTCCTCTGCAGAATTGTCCTATGAACATCAGGTACCCCCTAAGCGTTCAAAGGGCTATTCCATGAGTCAGGCTAAAAGGTGCCATGCAGTGCTTCAGCTGGTGTGTTTAGGGGACAGGAACCACACCAGAGCAGAGATTCTTGCAGCTCTGCAGGGACAGGCCCAGAGGTGGTTCACACCACGCCAGCTGGAGCCAGGAATGGTGGTGTCCGATAATGGCTCAAACCTCCTGTCAACCCTTAGACAGGGAAAGTTGACACGCTGTAGAGCTCTATATACAGCACTATATAGGAGTAGGTATCTCGCTTTTAAAACACTCTTTCAGCTGTCCCTATTTTTACAACTTCACAAACACTGACAAAAAGCTGCTGGGAACATTTTTAAGGTTCTGGCTAGCACATTAGAAACCCCCACGAATGGCCCTTTTAAGCCACCTGGCTTCATGCCATAAATTGCATGATTGGTTATTGGATGCTATGATGGTGAACAATTACATTATTCCACCATTTTTCTGAACTGTGTATTGGTGCCAGTTTTTAGGTTCTCAAGGAGCCATTAACAACCTCAGGAGGAATCTAGGGTTCAACAGAACCTTGTTTGAGAAAGACTGTTATAAACTAACATTTGCTGCATCTCTTGAGAAAATGTCATCTCTGCATTAAAATATGTGTAAATACTGTTAAAAGGAAAAAAAGGCAGTCAAGGCATCTTTCAACACTCTGTCTGTCTGTGGCAATAATGGCTTAGGTTTTTTTTCTTCTGGTCAAAATATGCAATATTAACAGCACATACCATTGTCACTCCATACTTTGTAGTTGACTTTTTTCATGTCACCACACGTTCTATTAGGCCTTTAATGTACCCTTTTAATTGCAGATCTTGCAAAAACAGAATTATCTTTGATGAAATACAACACTAAGAAAAAGGAAATAACCCTAAATGTTCTTATCGCTCCATTTAACCAAAAAATGTGGTCTGGTACCTCTATCTCATTTACTGCAAATGTAAGTTTGCAAACAGACAAAAAAAACAGCTAGTCTTAATACCAGTGTAGTATGCCCTGTTTGTTATGTTGATGTAGGAGTTATCAACATACAGTATATTATAAAGGGGCACGCTATGTAACTGCTATGTCAGTTTCTTCTTGTACCAAGATATTGGTGCTACATGCTTTCGGACTGGATAGTCTCTGCACAGACTTGTGATGGAGGAATCATTTAGCAGAAATGGAGTTTAGTGGTTAGTTTAAGGCTTAGTTTATTGTAAGGCTTAAAGTGCTATTAAAGTCTCTCTTTAAAAAAAAAAAAATAACAAACATGTCATACTTGCTTGCTCTGTGCAGTGGTTTTGCACAGAGCAGCCCCGATCCTCCTGGCTTCTCCCTCCTGCCGAGTGCCCCCACAGTAGGTGTCCCCCCCCCCCCCTCTTTTTGAATGTGTTTATTTTTTGAAATTCTGCATTTGTCCCCATCTGTAACTGCTGTGTTATGTCCCTTCTATTGATCACTTTTATTTTTGGTGCAAATTCAGATCCCACAGAGTTACAGAGGTACAAACAGGGAGCTACATGGGAAATTCTCCTAATCAAGGAATGAAAGACCAAAGGTTTCTGAAACAAGATAGAACATGGCCATTAAAGGTGCTGGGAGCCAAACACTGGTCCGGCTGCAGGAGTCATGTCATAGAGAAATCCTAGGGTGGAAGCCCCAGAACTCTCACCAAGTTAAAGTGATACTAAAGTCTAATTGTTTTAGTTAAAATTAACAAACATGTTATACTTACCTGCTTTGTGCAGTGGTTTTGCACAGATAAGCCTGGATCCTCCCCTTTTTGGATCCCTCACCTGCGCTCCTGGCTCCTCCCTCCTGCCAAGTACCCCCAGAACAAACAGCTTGCAATGGGGGCTCTGTATGTCCATTAACATACAGAGCCATGGCTTGGCCCCTCTCTCTCCCGATTGGCTCAGTGGCGGTGATTGACAGCAAGCGGGAGCCATTGGCTAAGCCAAAGAGGAGGCAAAGTCCCTGGAGAACCAAGGCACTCGTGCACATCATTGGATCGAGATGGGGCTCTTGTAAATATTAGGGGGCAGTGGTGTCTCCAGCTTTCATATTTAGGGGGGGGCACATGGGGGGACAGGGACAAAAGTAGGGGGGGCAACTATAAAATGCAAATATCTATCTATATATATATATCTATATATCTATCTCCTGGGGCCCTTTACTACGATCCCACAATGGGCCCTTTCACATGTTCTGCAGTGAGCTCCCTTCCTACTGTATTGGGGCCCCCCAGGGTGGCAGAAAACCAGATATATATGTCACCAGCATACCAAGAAAATATAAGGGTCCAAAGCAGTGGGGGAACTATCAGGGTTGCAAAGGTTGTCTTGCCACCAGGCCCTGGTGTTCTGCCACTGTGGGGTTCCCCAGCCTCCTCTTGCTGTCCTGCCCCTGTTATTGATAGCTCTGGTCTGGCATCTCTTGGAATTTACAGGCTGGTTCTTCTGTCCTAAGGACGGGAGAAATCGGTCTGTTTTTTTTTAGTAACAGAGTCCTGGTGGAGTCCTTCCTGCAACTCGCTCTTCTCCCTGCCAATGAGGATGCAGGGGAAGGAGCAGATCTGGCGGCCGTGGTTGTGTGAGTGCTTGCATTATACAGTGTCAGCGAGCAGAGGGAGGGGAATCACCCGCATGAGCTGACTGGGGATGGTCTCCCTCTCAATAGAGAGTGTGTTACTCCAGTGGCAGCCCGAGTAAGATGTGGCACATCCGCTACGAATGCAAACAAAAAGACATTGCCTTTTTGTAAAAAAATATATATATATTTTTTTTTAATTGGGGTGGGGCACAGCATAATGTTGGGGGGGTCACCATTGTTAGGGGGATCTGGGAAGATGCTGCACAGAGAGAGTTTTTTTACCTTCCTGCATAGAATGCAGGAAGGTAAAAAGCCTTGAGCCTTTAGAACCACTTTAAGATCTACAGTATTCAGGGAGTTCATGTTAGAGGGGAGGTTAACATACTTTAGATGTTAAGCATAATGCCCCCTACACACGATCGGAAATGCCGCCAGCAAAACTCTGATGAGAGCTTTTGGTCGGAAAATGCGACCGTGTATATGCTCAATCGGACTTTTGCTGGCGGAATTCCAGCCAGTAAAAGATTGAGAGCAGGTTCTCAATTTTTCAGTCAAAAAAAGTTCCTAGCTGAAAATGCGATCGTCTGTATGCAATTCCGACGCTACAAAAATCACACATGCTCAGAATCAAGTGCGAGACAGAAGCGCTCAGTCTGGTAAAACTAGCGTTCGTAATGGAGTTAGCACATTCATCATGCTGTAAATTTTAGGATCTTTTAATGCAGCGCATTCTTTTGTTCTTTATAATGCTAGAAGAATGAAGTTGTTTTGCTGCTGATATTCACACAGTTTTCACAAACTTATTTCTTTATTATTTTTTGTGATCTCCTGAATAATATTTTTTGTTTTTAAAGCCAGATCTCCATAATAATGGAGATCTGGCTTTAATTTTTTTTTTTTTTTATTTTTAATCAAGATCTCTTGTTTTTTTGGATTCTTTTTAAATTAGTTTCTAGTGATCTCCATATTATTATTATTTTTTTTTTTTTGTGTGTGTCAAGTTTCCACAACAACATTATTATCTTGTATTTTTTATGAAGCTCAAGGAGGTTGGTGTTGGTGTCCCTTGTTAATTAGACATTGTAAATGTACCTGCTTACTCACAAACAAACTGTCCTATTTGAAGAAAAACACATAGGCAAGTATTTTCATATAAAAAAATCTCCATTTATTCTTGCTCATAATAACAAAATAAAAAGGAAGGCAACGCTGGAGAAACTGCTTGAATTTGCAAAGCCTTTGGCCCCCAGGGCAAACATCAACTCTGCAAATTAAAATTGTTAGCCTGAGAAGTCCATATAATAGTGGGCACAATCTGGTCCAGGACTCCCAGAGATCACGAACAGCAGTAGATGACATATCTGTCCCCAGGCTGTGGTACTACAACAGGCTGTGTCTTCTGTCAGACCAGACTGAACCCAGGCCATCACTTTCTTGTCTTTCTTGCAGCCTTCCCTCCACACTTCCCTGTAGCCTTCCTTGGAGGCTGTGACTGTGGAGGTGGACTTGTGGCAGGAGGAGGATGGGCGAGTGCAACTAAGTGCATGTTATCACTAATTTGGCCACTCAACCCCTTATGAATGGCCTCAAAAATAATTTTCTCACGCCTGAGGCATTGTCCCTCCTCCATTTGCTGCAATTTTGCAACTACATAGCAGCCATAGGCCTCTTCAGCGTCAGGGGGGCTTTTCAAGGCCTCATTAGCCTCCTCAATGAGGCCCAGGGCTGCCTCCTCCACGTTACTCCCCTTCCTGGCCCTTTTTTGTTGGAAGGCAGAAGGGAGGCACCTGGGATTGAGTGAGGCTCCTACTGGGCCCGGCCACCTCCTGGCTGACACTTACCCCCGCCTCCTCCTGTGTGCCACATTCCAGAGCCTCGTTGTGGCTGAGGTCTTCCTGTGTATGAAAAAGGAACATAGTTTTAGTTTTTGGTTCATCAATCACACACAATTTTCAGCTCATGACTGTTGCAAATTGAATGTTAATAAATAGAAAAGACTATCATTCTGAGCCCAGCATTTTTCATTCTTGTCACAATCATTTCTGGCCCCTACTGTCTATTGATATGTAAAACACTTTTTGTTAAATCATTCATTTATTATCAATAATAACATCTAGTTAACAACAAAAATTTTCAGACAATAAATATGTTTAAAAATACTATACCTGGCTCCAGCTGGGCTCCTCCACTTATTCCAGGATGGAAGGCTCAGGTTGGTCCTCGAAAGCCTCAGGTGGGGTTGAGGGAAGGCTGGATGGAACTGTAGAAAGTGATTCCCTGACTTCCATCTGGTCTTCCAGAAACCGCATCCTGTTGTAGTACCACAGACTGGTACATATATATCCTCTGCTGCTGCTCCTGATCTCATGGAAGCCTGGACCTTATTAAGCTCCTTCCTATACGTGCTTCTCAAGCTACCAATTATCCTCTCAACAAACTCGATGTCTGCGTTGGGGACCTGCGTCTTCACAAATTGCAGCAGTTTCTCCAGCGATGCCTTCCTAGCTGTTTTTTTTGCCATATAATGGGTTTTTAACCTCCCACAAATTACGCATATCTATTACGCATGTATTTGTCAATGAAATGGCCCATGAAATCAGGGTCTTTGAATTGTTTCATATTTGCTGCAAGACAAAATACAAGACAAAAACACTAATACCAGGCTAAACTCTCCTAATCTTATCCCAATATTGGCCTCAATCTCGAATCAGTATAGGCCACTGATGTCCCAAGTTAAAATGTTACCTTCGATAGAACGTTCGGCGCTTCCGGTCCTCCTTCCTACGCACACAGAACGTAGGTACGACACACGCATGTTAGCTTTATATACACTGCGCATGTGTGAAACTCCACCCGCGTCGCCCGCCCCTGATGTTCTTTCTAGAATATTCCCCGCCCCATCTTTTTCTGCGCAGTGGGAGATGAACATGGCGGAGACACAGCAGGTGCCTAATAGCAGTAACGAGGAGGAGGAAAGCCCGAAACGTTGCGATCCCGGAGGAGAAGATTTAAGGCCTCAAATATGTCCTTTGTAGAGATGGTGGACATATTGAAGAGGGCCGACTATGATGGGAAGTATGGACCGTACCTAAACCCAAATGTGAGAAAGGCCAAGATCATGACTAACCTCCCTGGCGGTTTTCCCGAGTGTGGCTCGGGGTTAAAATTCAGGACCATTAGCGGTAACCCCGAGCCACACTCGGGATTACATCGCAGGATCCTGGTGTGGCTTTACTTGCCTTGTCCCCGGGATCCTGCGATGTCCCCTGAAGCCTCTCCTTGCCAGGCTCCGTTACCTGCGAGCAGCGCGACGCACGGGGGCGGAGCCTGGCGGCAAATTCAAAAAAGTGTAAAATCATAACACACAGTACTGTAATCTTACAGATTACAGTACTGTATGAAATTATTTCACATCCCTTTTGTCCCCAGTACTTTGTCCTATGCCCTGCATGCAGTTTTATGTTATATATATACTGTTCTTTCTGCCTGGAAACTGGAGATTGTCCATAGCAACCAAAAAGTGTCCCTTTACATCAAAAGTGGCTTTAGACCAGCTAGTAAACAGTGATAGTAAATTAGAACACTTGCAGAATTGAGCGATAGTGAATCGTGGGGAAATTTATTTTATTATTATTATTTTTTTTTTTAATTATTTATTTTTATTTATTATATTATAATTTATGTTTTTGTGTTTCAAACTTTATCATACCCGGGATATCTACTAGACTCTTGTTTGGACAGATTTAAGTGTGTTATTGTTAAGAATTACAGACCTACAATATAAAACGCCAAATTTCCATGCAAAATAATTGTACCGCTTTCAGCACCTAAAATCCGAAATAATCATACCGCCAGGGAGGTTAAAGTTGTGAAGAGTCTGCACAGGAATTTTGGGGTACGACGATCCAAGGAGCAATTGAGGAACCACTGGTCAGACCTGAAATTGAGGGAGCAGGATCAGTACAAAAGGATCAAGAAAGTGCTTCTAAAAAGTAAGTAGTTGTCGTGTGTTCTGATTATTATTATTATTACTTGCATGCCGCGCCATGTGCTTTTACTGTTGTACAGGGATGGACTGGCCATCAGGACTACCGGAAGATTCCGGTGGGCCAATGGCTCAGAGTGAGCCGGTTTCAGCCGCATCTGCGGTGCTCGGCGATCTACCCGTCAACTGCCGACAGCTGGCGCCTGACGGGTAGACCGAGATTTAGCCAGTATGCAGAGTAGCGCAGGAAGCGTCTGTCTGTAGTAAGTTCTCTCTCATGTCACGCAGTGCTGCTTGCTCCCCGGCGGCCCCTCCTCTTTTCTCGTCTATCCCAGATAATGTCACAAGCCAATGGGGATAGACGAGAAGAGAGGAAGGGCCGCCGGGGAGCGAGTAGCACTGCGTGACATGAGAGAGAACTTACTATAGATGCTTCCTGCGCTACTCTGCATACTGGCTAGTTAGATCCCATGATGTGCGCCATCATGTGCCCCGATGTGCTATGTGCCCCATAATGTGCCATGATGTGCCCCGAGCCCTGATGTGCCATGTGCCCCGAGCCCTGATGTGCCATGTGCCCCGAGCCCTGATGTGCCATGTGCCCCGAGCCCTGATGTGCCATGCGCCCCGTGCCCTGATGTGCCCCATGGCCTGATGTGCTATGTGCCCCATAATGTGCCCTGATATGTCTCATAATGTGCCATATTGTGCCTCGATGTGACCTGATGTGCCCCGTGCTCTGATGTGCTGTGCCCTGATGTCCTATGTCCTGATATTCCAATGACCTGATGTGCCCCGTGCCCTGATGTCCTGTATCCTGATGTACTGTGCCCTGATGTGCCCCGATGTGTTGTGCCCCGATGTCCTGTACCCTAATGTGCTGGGCTCTGTACCCTGATGTTTTGTACCCTGATGTGCTGGGCTCTGTACCCTGATGTGCTGGGCTCTGTACCCTGATGTCCTGTACCCTGATGTGTTGTGCCTTGATGTGCCCTGTACGCTGATGTGCTGGGCTCTGTACCCTGATGTGGCCTGATGTGTTGTACCCTGATGTGCTGGGCTCTGTACCCTGATGTGCCTTGTTACCTGATGTGCTGGGCTCTGTACCCTGATGCGCTGTGCCCTGATGTACTGTACCCTGATGTGTTGTGCCCTGGACCGGTCTGGATGAAGTCCAGGACCACATTTTTGTCCCAGTCCAGCCCTGCTGTTGTACAGTTTAAAATGGCATCTTTCAGGCTCGTGGGCACAATAATCGTTCGTAGTAAACATTGTTCGTTCACCAACTAAATACGATGTTTTAGGCAGATTCAGGATTAACTACATTTGGTCATGCTAATTTTGTATTAAAAGAAGTTTAGGACATTGTTGTCTAGATGTGTTTGTAACTAGAATGAATAGCAAACTTGATTCAGTGTAATGTAAGGAGAGGATACTCAGCAGCTGTTTACACATCTGGACTCAGGAGCACTAGTGTGGGACACAAGAACAAAGGGTGTTTTTAGGGTGTCCCACACAGGTACTCCAGTGAATACTTGGGGTGTCTCCATGTGTGAAACTTGTCCAAAAAAGGTAAGTATTGCAGCTTTGTTAAGGGAATAAATGTCTTCAACTTGGAACTCTGCCCAAACAGACAATTGTACCCCACTTCCAAACAATGTTTCACATTCATATTTCTGGCAACAAATATCTGTGTGCTAAGTGTACCTTTTGTTGAATTCTCATAGGGGAGAAAAGACTTGGTATGTCGGAGGACAACAGGAACCCCCCCCCCCCATCTTCTGAAGAAGGGGAACAGAGGACAACACAACCTCAGGATGTGGAGGAAGGAGAGGTGGTGGAAATTGTCACCACTGCAGGTGAGTGTCTGACACCACAGATTCAGGTAATAGATCTATGCCCGCATAGTTATAATACATGGTGTGTATTTTTTCTTTTAGGTGCTGTGCATGTTGTGGAAGAACAATCTACTCATTTCACGACTGACAGTGCACAAAGGCTAATCCAGGAGATAATGTTTTGTAGTCAGGATTTAGACCTCATCATGGAAAAAAACAAGGATATTGAACAAAGAATGAAGAACATGATTGATGTATTAGGAAGAATCTAAATAAAAAAAAGACAACTTTTTAATTTTTTTCTTATAAAATTTAAATAACCTTTTAATACATTTTAAAAACCAAATTTGGAAGATGCACACGGTGTGTCAACATGTGCTATCTGCCATCAGGGGATATCAATGTACGTGTTTTGTGGGTACAGCCCCTTCCTCGAAACTCTAGTAAGTGAAAGGAAGGGGTTGCACCCCCAAAACACATCCATTGATCCCACATGATGGGAGATAGCACATGTTGACATTAGGCATGGGATCATGAGGGAAATCCCCATTTTTACTCCCAATTTGTGTGCAACGCACATGTGACTGTGCACGGATTAAAAGGTTTTATACTCAACAATGTGTGGCTTCTTCTTTCAATACCAGTTTTTGTATTAAGTTGGTGTTTACAGTGACAATGGGTGTGATTTAATAATGAATTTAATAATGGAAAAACCACTTTGCACTACAAGTGCACTAGGAGAACCTAGGAGACAGATAAAAGAAACCCAAGCAGTAAATCAAGTTCAAGATTTTATCATATATTTTTTTTTTTATTTTGCAAATATTTAAAAATTTGCTGGCATAGCAGTAGCCCCCCTACCCGTAAAATATTCCACATATTTTTGCCGCACTTCACGGGTGCTTTGGGGGGGCAAGCCAGGACGGCCAGCTTCTAGGGCCGTCATTGTTGGTTCATGAAGTCCGGCCTCAGGCCCAACTGAGGCTACATAATTAGTAGCATTTCTCTTTAAAAAGTTGTGCAAGATGCAGCATGCTAACACGATGTGGTTAAGTTTGTACTCTGCCATATTTATAGCCGCTAGAAATAGGCGGAACCGGCTGGCCATTATCCCAAAGGTGTTCTCCATGACTCTTCGGGCTCTGGCCAGCCGGAAATTAAAAACCCTCTTCTCCGGGGTGAGGGTCCTCTGGGGGCATGGCTTCATCATGTGATCACCCAGACCAAACGCTTCATCAGCAATAAAAACAAATGGGAGTCCTTTAACGTTCTCTTCCGCAGGTGGCAATCCCAAGCCACCACTCTGGAGATGTGTGTAGAACTCCGTCTAGGTAAAGACTCCACCATCCGACATCCGGCCATTCTTCCCCACGTCCACATAGGGAAACTCTTATGTCGCTGACACCACCGCCATCAACACGATACTATTGGTGGGATGATGTGGACGTGCTTCCCATCAATTGCCCCTCCACAGTTGGGAAAGTCCCAACGGTCAGAAAAGTGGGATGCCACAGTCTGCCATTCCTGTGGCGTGGAAGGAAACTGTGGAGTCAAAACATAAAAAAAATTAGTACGTTTTCACATAAACATTGCAAGCAGATTAGACACAAACATTCTTCGCCAACATCAGTATAACATTTAGTTTAAGGGGTATTTAAAGACAAAAATATAAGGTCTACTTATCAGATCCCCCCCCCCCACCGATGGCCCATTGGAAAAAATTTAGGGGGGGGTTATAAATGAGTTTAAGGACAACAATAACATTCGGACACATTTTAGGGGGTGTTTAGGGTAAAGCAGTACTATGGAGCTGACAAGATAAATTGTTAAGTGACTAGGCTAGGTGTATATGGGCCCAGGATAGCATGCTCAGGAGGTTAGTGAAGGCAAATATGCATGAAGGACAAAAAAGAGCACTAAAAACTTCCAGCATCCATGAGAATAAAGAGGACATTCACAGTATATTACAATCATGGTAATTAGGGAATGATGAAAGAAATACAATACATTAGCATACATTAAATACATAGAATGTGATGTTAAAGGAGAAAACTTACCCTAATATAGTCCTTCTGCAGGTCCTGAATGATATAAGAACAGGTCTCTGGGATAATGATCCCCAGAGCCTGGGGGGAGATGCCTGTAGAGAACTTGAGGTCCTGTAGACTTCTCCCCATCGCCAAGTACCGCAACGTGGCGACGAGCCTCTGCTCCGGAGTGATGGCTTGCCGCATGCAGGTGTCCTGCTTTGTAATATGAGGGGACAGCAAAGCCAACAGATGGTGAAAAATGGGGTCCGTCATCCGAAGAAAATTCCTGAAATCATCAGGGTTATTCTCCTGGATCTCACACAGCAAAGACATATGAGAGAATTGGTCACGCTGGAGCAACCAATTCTTGGTCCATGAACTCCTCCCCACCCTGTTCATGGACTGGACTTGGGTCAAAGTAATAACCCCAACACCAAGCACCCGCATAGCACAAACTCTACGATGAGCACGTACCCGCAACATGGCTTCAAAACGGTCGGCTGGTCAGAACGAACTAACAGAATGCACTGAAAAACAGCAAGGCCTGTGAAGAGCGAGCTGAAAATCAGAAATGAGCAGACAAGAACATACTGAAAAACAGATACGAACTGACTACACGCACTGAAAAACAGATACAAACCCACAAGCACAAACTGAAGAGTAGTAACCGACTGAAAAGCACGAAAGCTGAAATGCGCGAATCGTTTCTCACCAAACTTCTACTAACACGAGATAAACACGAGATTAGCAGAAGGAGCCCAAAGGGTGGCTATTGAACTTCCTTTTTCTAGTGCCATCATACGTGTTGTACATCACTGTGTTCTTGACGGTCGGAATTTAGTGTGACCGTGTGCATGCAAGACAAGCTTGAGCAGAATCCCATCAGAAAAGCCATCAAACCGTTTTCCGACCAAAATCCCGATCGTGTGTACGCGGCATTAGCGTTACTATTGGAGGTATAAATGGCATAGAACAGGTTAATAGTTTTTCTTAGTAGGCAATCGCTTTATAGGTTATTTTAACTGTGAAGGTTGGCAGTTACTATAAATGTTAGAGAACTGGGTGGTGTACATTAAGTGCCAGAGCCAGTTTTAGATAAATTGTTACCTCCTTAATTCAAACACTGCAGGCCCTCAGACACAAATAAGGCACATAATGAGAAAAGTTTAGAGCAGAGTATTTTTTACAGTATGGAGTGTGTCAGGCTGAAAGACATGATATTGTTGCAGTAATGATGCAACTCTTCATGTGCAGGTGGAATTGAGGCCATGGGAAAGAATATTTGGACCCTGTGCATGTGCTACTTTGCACCCCCAAGCTTAAATACCAGCTCTAAAAGGAATACTTTAGTGTACAGCAGTGTTTCCAACCTCTGTTCTAAAGTACCCTGAAAAGGTCATGTCTTCAAGATTTCCTTCACCTTGTACATGTGTTTTAAATCAATGTCAATAGCTTGATATTTATGACAGCTATTTTATCTAAGGGAAATTTCCAAAACATAGCATGTTGTGGGTATTTGAGGACTGAGGTTAGGAACCAGTGGTGTAGAGCATACATAAAGCTGAATTCCAAGAATTACTTGTATTGCATATTTACATTGGTCCAGCTTGGCTAAATGTAATTATGCATTATTTATACCTGACGGGCCGCTAGGGAAGCTGGAAATCCCTGTAGTAGATAATGCCACTAAAGTGATATCCATGATCTTCCAGGCCCTCCGAAGGTTTAATGCTATCAGCTGCCCCTTGCTCACTGACAACAGGGGGTCACTTGCTCAGCACTGCTCTCATTCATAAAGCACATTGCATTTTTTCAATGAATATAAGGCAATCTCTGATTAGACAAGGTGGAGATTGTGACATCATCTAGTGTTTATACTTATGAATATGTAAAATAACAATCTGTAAGCTTTTAGCTAATAAATATCGAAAACCACTAAAGACAACAACAATTAAAAATAATTGGGTATCCCAACACATTCAAGAACAATAATGTGATGGGAACTGCTAAAACATATACAATCAACAATTTCATTTTACATAAATAACAAACACTGTACATATTTATAATCTTGGAAGGTTGTGAACTGTTTCAGTACTAGAATTTGGCCTTTACTGCCCAATAGCAGGCTGTATTAAAATCAATAGAGGAAGAATATTAATGTAAGTTCAACGAGTTTTATTCCTGTTCCGTTAGTTACAGTTTATTATTTTTGCTTCTAATGTTTGACCAGGATGGGTGGGAGACCCGGTTCTCACCTACAGGTATTGTCTGCCCACACCCCACATAGGCCATTGTATACATCTGGTACCCCGGTGTTGTATACACTTTAAGTTTGTAAAACTTATTCGATTAGCTTGAAATCCTAGTGGTGACAGTTCGGCTGGACTTTCTCAGTCACTGTCCCCGTATTTCTTACCCCTACCATACTTTAATCCTTTCTTTTCCCTATTCTCGCCTTTTCCTGACCTCTGTAGGGTCCTTTGTTACTCACCTTTTCTATCTTAAGACATGGCGGTAGACTCCATTAAGGTGACCTCCCTTAACGCTAAGGGATTGAATACTCCCGAGAAGAGGCGTATGCTGCTCCATGACCTTAAAAAATCACACACTGATATTGCCTTCATACAGGAGACACACTTTAAAATGGATAAATCCCCTGTACTCCAGAATAGGTCTTTCCCCCGAGTATACCATTCTACTAACTGCAATTCCAAATCCAGGGGAGTGTCCATATTGATCTCCAGCAAGCTGCCATGGCAATGCCAGGATGTGTCAGTGGACCCCGAGGGACGTTTTCTGTTCCTTAAGGGTCTGGTGGGTGAAATACAGCTCACATTTGCAACATTGTATGCTCCTAATGAACACCAGTTTTCTCAGACATGCTATAGATAAGCTGATGGAATATAAAGAAGGCCAGCTAATTCTAGGGGGAGACTTTAATGTTCCACTGATTCCCTCAGTAGACACCTCATCTGGTAGCTCCTCCTACCCACCATCGCATAGGAAACACATAGCACAGACCCTACATAAGGCCCACCTGATAGATGTGTGGCAACTCCAACACTCAGGGGAGAGGGGACTATACCTTCTATTCATCTCCACATAAGGTATACTCCAGGTTCGACCTCTTTCTGATGCCCCATGACCAGCTTCACTTTGTGAGCTCCACATCACTAGGTCAGATCACATGGTCAGACCATGCTCCCGTATATCTTACATACACCCTCACTGAGAGACCTTCACCCAGATCTCTTTTTTGGTGTCTAAACAAGAGTCTCTTACAAATCCCTGAGGTACTGGAGGATGTGACTAAAGAAATAGACCTCTATTTCAGAGAGAACGATATACAGGGCTGCGATCCTGGAATATTGTGGGAGGTACATAAATGTGTCCTTCGTAGGATACTCATTAAACATGGGGCAACTATCAAAAAGAAAAGAAATGAACAACTCACCAGACTACTCTCCACTTTGACCAATATCGAAGCACAACATAAACTATCCCCCACTCAGAAACTTGAGATGAAACTGAGGACTTTGCGCACTCAAATTACAGACTTGTTACAATACAAAGCAAAGGCAGCCTTACACTTTTGTCGCAAGATGACCTATGAGTCAGGAGATAAGTGCGGGAAACTTTTGGCCAAGTCAGTCAAAGAAATCAAATCCTCTTCATACATTCCGCACCACCCCTGACGGCCAGAGAGACACTTTTCCGACACAAATATCTTCTATTCTATTCAGGCTTATATAATCTACCTAACTCCCCCTCCACTCAGGCAAATATTGACCAATATATCTTAAACTTCCTTCACTACCAGCAGAAACCCAGACGTTATTAGACGAACCAATAACTTTAGAAGAATTGCAAACAGTGGTGAACTCCATGAAAATAGGTAAAGCCCCAGGCCCGGTCGGATACACTGCCCAATATTATAAGACCTTTCTACCAATTCTAGGCCCACGTATGGTGGCATTTTTCAACGTTCTAGGAACCGATTCCAATTTTCCCAGTGAAACTCTTAAAGCCCATATCTCCCTGATTCACAAAGAAGGGAAGGATCCAGGTCTATGCGAAAGCTATAGACCCATCTCTCTTTTAAATGTGGATCTCAAATTATTCTCGAAAATAATAGCAACCAGGTTAACACAACACCTCCAAACCCTAATACACCTAGACCAGGTCTTGTTCATTCCCACTAGAGAAGTGAGGGACAATACCATCAAGGTCCTCAACCTCCTCCAAGTAGCGAATGCCAATAAAATCCCCTGTGTATTTGTAAGTAGGGACGCCGAAAAGGCTTTTGACAGGATGAACTGGAGCTACATGTTCTCAGTTCTCCTTCATATTGGCCTAGGAGACAAAATGCTGAGATGGATTAGTAGCATATACTCAAATCCTTCAGCTCAAGTGAAAGTGAATGGAATACTCTCAAGCCCCTTCCCCATCAGAAATGGAACAAGACAAGGGGGTCCTTTATCCCCCCTTCTATTTGCCCTTTCCCTTGAACCCTTTCTTTGTACTATCAGATCGAACCCGGATATCACAGGTCTCCAGGTGGGTAGCTCCCACTGCAAAATATCAGCGTATGCTGACGACCTGCTATTCTCCTTAACAAATCCTAGAATCTCTCTTCCAAATCTCCTACGAGAATTCAAAACCTATGGGGCAATTTCACATCTAAAAGATAAACTTTTCTAAGTCCGAGGCTATGGGCATAGCAGTTCCCCCTCACACCTTACTTGCACTGCAATCCAGCTTCCGCTTTAAGTGGACTGAGATTGCCCTAAAATATCTGTGTACGAAGATCCCTCCTGACATAACACAAACGTTCGAACTTAATCCCCCCCCCCCCTATTGACAAAGACCCGAGCCCTATTAGAAAAATGGTTTCCATTCCTGGTCCTGGAGATGTAACCTCCTTAAAATGAGTATATTACCGAAATTCATTTATCTCATTCAAGCCCTGCCTATCCATATTCCACCTTCTTTTTTTAAACAGATCCATTCACTCTTCACCAGATTTATATGGGCACACAAAAAACCCCGTTTACGTCGATCGCATATGACACTCCCCAAACAACATGGAGGATTAGCACTACCTGACATACGACTATACTACCAAGCCTCACATTTAGGGCGCATACTTGATTGGAGGAGAAATAAAACATCTAAACTGTGGGTACAACTTGAACAATCCCAAACTTACATACCATTAGGGGGGGCACTGTGGTGCTCTACTCCATGGGCTGAAGTCTCACCCTTTAATAGGTACCACTTTGAGGCATAGCCACCAAATTGCCTTCCACACATCTCTCACGTCAAAAAATTCACCTCTGTTTCCTATACTGGGCAACCTAAACTTCGACCCGGGCTTACGTTCTGTGGAATACACCTCCCTCAGAGACTCAGGCAGTGACCACGCAGCTAAGTTTATCATTGGAGGGAAATGGCCATCCATCTCAGATCTGTCTAACCCAGAAGGAGCCTACCATCTCCCTTTCTGGAAAGCAGTGCAACTACATCACTTTCTGCACTCCTTCCCCAGGCCACAAGACTTTGCGCGAGAACAAACGCTATTTGAAGACCTTTGTTCGGAGGATGGCTCGTTAGCCCATATCCTGTCCCAAACATACTTTCTGTTAATCTCGCCAAAGAAACAACCACATCTGCCCTGTCTGACCAGATGGGAGAGGGATCTACACTGCACATTCTCACCTACACAAAGACAACGTATCAAATCTTTGCTTTGCACTAAAATACAAGAAACTAATTTCAAATTACTCACCCGCTGGTACCTGACTCCCTCCAGACTACAGAAATGCTTCCCATCCAACTCTAGCCAGTGCTGGCGCTGTACAGAGGATGAGGGAACCCTGATCCATATTTTTTGGTCATGTTCCAAGTTGAGGGACTTCTGGGAGGAGGTCAGACGTATCACCCAAAAGTTCACAGACTGTCATCCCTGATGACGCTGCATTCTTTCTCTTACACCTTTCCTCGATCCCCATCAAGACATATAAGAAATCACTTTTACGTCATTTACTCAATGCAACAAAGGGGTGCATCCCCCTCCTGTGGAAACAAAGCCTCCCCCCAGCCATAGCATTGTGGCTGCGGAGAGTGGAGAAAATTAAGAAAATGGAAGATTTGATCTTCACTGCACAACATAAACAAGAGGTCCACAAGCAGATCTGGGATATTTGGAACATCTTCATTTATTCTGATGAAGGGCAGAACTTACTAGGATCTTAATCCATCTTTCTACAACTATTGGGGCCGCACCCCCCTCTTTTTTGATAATTCACCAACTCAGCTACCGCCATGTCTTCCCCTTTTCCTCCTTTCTTCCCCCTTTTTATTTCTTACCTTTCCCTTCTCCCTTTTTTTCTATTACCTCATTGAACTTTTGTCTTCCCATTCTCAAGAAAAGTTGAAAAAGTAGGCGAGGAACACCCTGATATTGTGATACTTATAACAAACATTGATCTTAACAAAGGTGTATTTTATTAGTGCTGTTTTATAGTTTCATGCTTGCACATGTAATGTACATTGTCTTGAGCATATTTTACCTCTGCAAAGTCATTGTAACCAAGTTTGTAATCACACTAATGGTTGTACTTTGGGGCCCTCACCCCTGCTTGGAGTTGAATAAACTTTATATTTGAAAAAAAAAAATCAATAGAGGAAGACACTTATGCCAATGTACTCAAAAGTCTGTTTGAAGATGGACATCCAAGAAAACCATTATGACTTGGCTGCTTTGGTACATTTTGATACTCTTCATACCCTCCGGTTACTATACATATATTATGAAAACACAAACCAATAAACATTTCTTAAAAAAAAAATAATGGTTGGAACATGCTTGAAACATGGTTGGAACAGCTGTCTGCTACTAGAAAACAAACACAATCCTAGATTTATATTTGGAAAATATCCTAAATAATCCTACACAATACTAAAGTCATGTAGCACCAATATTTAAAAAGGGCCCAAAATACATCCCTGGGAATTACAGACCAGTTAGCCTAACATCAATAGTATGCAAGCTCTTGGAGGGGAGGATAAGGGACTATATACAAGGTTTTAGTAACGAGAACAGTATCCTTAGCAGTAAACAGCATGGATTCATGAAGAATCGTTCTTGCCAAACCAATCTATTAACCTTCTATGAGGAGGTGAGTTGCCATCTAGATAAAAGGAAGGCCCATAGACCTGGTGTATCTGGATTTTTCAAAAGCATTTGACACAGTTCCCCATAAACGTTTACTGTACAAAATACGGTCCCTCAGCGGGAGCATTGATAGTTTCAAAAAACTATTAGATAAGCACCTGAACGACCGCAACATACAGGGATATACAATGTAATACTGACATATAATCACACACATAGGTTGGACTTGATGGTCTTTTTTCAACCTCACCTACTATGTAACTATGCTAGATCTTGAGTACAAGATAAAGAAATGATAGACACTTTAGCTAAGCAAATTTGTAAAAATCATCCGCTTAACACTAGTGATGGGTAAATCTGTTTGAGTTCAATTTGTGTGTGCGTTTAGCAAACATATTCACAAATTGTGAACAATAATAAAGATCCCATTAAATTCAATAGGAAACAACATTAAATTCAATAGGAAACAAATCTTGAAAATCAATTCTCTAAATTTCCAAAGCTAATAGCCAAAGGATTGTCAAATAAAGGATATGGGGAGCTGGGTACTGCCAGGAAGGACATGTACTAACGCAAAAAAAAAAATTTTTAAACTTCCGTTCAGTATAGGGAGCATCGCTTTTAATAAGGGTTAAAGGGTATCATTAATAATTCACATTTGCTTTATATAACATTCTGGGGATGCATAAACCTGCCTGTGTAATGGTTGGTGCACCTGTAGAATGTATTAAAGCAAAAGCGACATTTAGAAAGAAAAGAAAATACCATTTGCCACTTTATGACATTTTCCTGTCGGCTTCTGTTTTGCTTGCTTCTATCTAGCAAGGTTACTCTGTGGTATAAGCAAGGAAGCTGAGATTTCTGCAGTGTGTAAATTGTGCTTTTACTATACAAAGATGCTGTACATACAAAACTATTACAATCTTATGAATACAATACAAGACTGACAGATATCTATAACAAGCAAAAATGCCTAGCAAATGAACAGCCTATGGTCTAACAGTACAAATACACTTAAAAGTTACTTATCTTCTGTTACTGTATGTTCGTGATCTCCATTGGCAACGATGCTTCTTGGACACCAGGCAGTGTTCTTGTATCATGAGTGGCGGCTTCTGATCTTCAAAGCATGATGGTGGGTGTGTGTGTGTGTGTGTGTGTGTCTCCCTACTCACCCCTTTTATGTGCCAGGCTGTTTACCATAGTTACCAAACAACAGAACACATACCTGTTTGCTGTAGCTGTGTAGACAATGGACTGTTGAAAACTGTATCTACGTACCCATTGTCTAATCAAGCCAACACCTGACAGTAATCATAAACAGTCATTCTTTCAGTTTGAAAACCTCAAACAACTAAATCTCTTTCTTGTGTACTGTAGCTATAGAGACAATAGCCTGTTAATTGAACTGTCAATTGAATACAACAATGATATTTACCCCCATTGTATAAAACAGCATTTGTTTGAGAAATCTACTCAAGCCAAAAAACTGACAATATCTCTATGACCAACCATTATTGTGTGATGTTATGTCCCATGTATCGTAAGTCTGATTATAAAATAAATCATATTGTAACAAATGCAACACATTCCGCCCTAAATTTTTTTTTTTTTCTTTCAGACTCCATACAGAAAATCACTTCATTACTATGAAAACTCATTTTAAACATTCATTTTCCTTGAATGCAACACCTCCCAAATTTCTGTCATTGAAAAGGTGTTTCAGTCTTAAAAAGTTAATTAGAAAGTCCATTCTAAAGTTCTTTAGAAACAAGTCCAGGCTTGTAATACATCAAAGGCCTTGCTCTCCACAGCTCTTGCGATCTTCCGTCATTCTTTCCATCACGTCCTATGGATTAAATCAAAGTCAACCTGTGGAGTTTTAAAACAAAGCGGATTATCTGTTCCTTCTAATAATAAATAAACAGTAGATCCAGGCCCTTCAGCTAAAATCTCTCCTAAGTGGCTTCTTACCTGAATATCTGACTAACACTTTGCCCCCTGCCTGTACCCACTTCTGACCCTCCCAAAGAACATCAATAGGGAGGAGAGGAAATATACTGATATTTCCCAGAAGATCACTGCTGTTTATTTTGGAAGGTTTGCTGTTTAGTAGCCTCACTTTCCACTCTTGCTGTGAAGTATTCACTAACCAGTCAGAGTCCCAGCCACTGTCTTGAAGCTCATCTGTCAATGCAAATGTAACTTCAAAACTTCCTGCCAGATTCCATCTCATTCCTAGATAGGCTTCAGCTTCAGATACATCACTCTTGGTTTCTATGTCATGGGAAGCAGTAACATGGTATCTGTTAAGCCCTGTTCTTTCAGGAACCTTACATAAATACTGAACTCTGCACTTCAGCTGTGGAATCTGTGCCCCAGCCCCTACCATCCTCTCATATGGTGTGCTTTTGGCTGTTGGCCTAGAATTTAACAACATGACTGCCTGTGTGAGGACCCGATCCCACCCCCTTAGTGTATGTGTGGGTGTAAGTTTGCATATCTGGTCCTTTAATAGCCCGTTGTATCATTCAATCAAACCAGCTGCCTGTGGATGGTATGGGATGTGGCACAACCAGTACACTCCAGAATCTTTGGCCCACTACTGTACTGTAGATCCAGTGAAGTGTGAGCCGTTATCACTTTGGACCTGTTTGGGACAACCATAAGCAATGACAAGTTTCTGGAGCAGTTGAAGCGTTGCGGCTTGATCTGCACGTTTGCAAGGATGAACAAGCATAAGTCCTTAATAGATGTCCACTGCAGTGCAACAATATCTCAGTCCATTGTTTCCCCGGGGCAGGGGATCGATGAAATCGATCTGCCAGATCTCTGCAGGCCTCTCACCCCTCTTAATCGACCTATCTAAATCGGTGGAGTACTTTTGAAATGGCCATTGACGCACTTCTTCACACACTGTACAGTTCCCTATTACAGTCTTTATCATGTCCATGGATATAGGCAATCCTCTCTGCTGTGCCCATTCATATGTTGCTTTCTGCCCCAAATGTCCAGATTGCTTGTGGGCCCAGTTGGCCAAGTTCATCAAGACAGGATCAATTGTCACAACTGCCTTCACTTTGGCAATTTCATCTGCAACTCTGTTATAGTTCTCAAAGTCTGGGGCTAGGGGCACATGTGCATCAACATGCCCCACTTTTATGGTGCGGGAGTGAGCTTCCTTCCAGATGTAGTCCCAGACTTCCTTGCCTCCCCACACCATCTTTCCATGAATCATCCATTCATTGGACTTCCACGTGGGCATCCAAGTTGTCAGTCCTTTAAAAACCGCCCAGCTGTCAGTGTAGATAATGACATGGGAAGAGGGATCCTCCTGAAGAGTCATCACCACCGCTTTTAACTCTGCATACTGGCTGGACCCTCCAATTCCGGTCTCCTGCAGGACTTTGTCTGTACTTGGGTTGTAGGCTGCTGTTGTCCATTTACGTCCAGACGAGGTGACTATGGCTGAACCACCAGTGAACCACGCTGACTCCTTCATGTCTTCTGACAGAGACTCAAAGGGTGGAGCCTCTTGAATGGGGGATGACTGCAGCACAGGAATTTCTTCTTCTGGCCAGGTGCTGGTGAAAGTGACAAGCCCAGCTAACTGTTTTGAAATGTCTCTAACATCCCCAGCTGCAATACCCCCTCTTTCTTGAAGGTACCACTTCCATTTCATCGGTGTCTGGTTATGGGCTACAGCTGCCCTAGTGGTCAGTCCATTATCTTTCACCCATCCTACTATTGGCAATGCAGTATGGATGGTGACTGTGTCCTTTCCTGTAATGGTCTCTACATGTTGAAGTGCTGTGTAGGCCCCAAACAGGTACTTAGGGGCGTGTATCTCTTCTGTGTCCCTGTCAGTTGTTTGGACCAAAATCCAATGGGTATTGCTCTGTCCTTTCTTTTCATTTGGCTGCCACAGACTCCAAGATATGGTACCATTCTGCTCCACTACATCTAGCTGAAATGGTACTCCTTGTCTCACAGGTCCTAATCCCTGATGCTGCAAAATAGCTTCTTTAGCAGCCAGGAATGCAGTCCGCTGCTCTGAACCCCATGAGAACTCAGTCTTTTTTTTGGTGACATTATATATAGGCCTCAGAATCAGTCCAAGATGTGGGATGAACGATCTCCAGAACCCCACAACTCCAATGAACTTCTGTGCCTCCTTTTTGGTAGTAGGGGGCGACAGCGCCTGGATAGTTTGCACAACTGTCTCTGGAATTTTCCTCTGCGGCCCAGTCCACATCATTCCCAGGAATTTCACTTCTGTGGCAGGTCCTTGGACTTTGTCTCTGTTGATAGCCCACCCTCTGTTCTCCAAGTGCTCTATCAGCAGGTGCAGTGCTTCAGTTACATCTTCTTTTGTCCCAGAGATCATGATGTCATCAATGTAGTGAAACACAGCGACTTTCAAATTCAGGGTACTTAAATCTCGGCAATCAGTCCATGACAAATCATTGGAGAATGAACATAGTCTTCAGGAAGCACGGTGAAAGTGTACTGGCGGCCGTCCCACACCATAGCAAACTGGTCTTGACACTCTGGGTCTATCAAAATTTAAAATAAAGCGTTAACCAGGTCTATCACAGCATGATATTCTCCTGCATCTTTAGCAATTTTCTCAACAATTGAGATCATATCTGGTACAGCTGACTTCAATGGAGGTGCCACTTTGTTTAGACCTCTGTAATCCACAGTCATTCTATATGTCCCATCAGGTTGCTTTACTTAGAACACCAGAGACGAGAAAGGACTTACAGCAGGTCTAAGGATCCCTACTCGCAACAGTTCTTGAATAGTCTCCACAATTTCTTTGTGGCCTCCAGGAAGTCTGTACTGCTTGAGACAGACTGACTTCTCTGGTGCAGGAATGTAGACAGGGGTCCATTTCGCATGACCTCTGACCACAGCCTTCACCGCCCTAACCAGATACGCTTTATCAGGATACCCGAATGTGAATGTACCTCTTTCAGTCTGAATTGACTGACCTTGAAGTACATCCATCCCAAGAATATTTTCGGGTAACTCTGATACCAAAACATTTGTCATAAATCCTGATCCCTTGCCAATAGCCAATTTCACCCGTATCCTAACTGCTGGTGTGGTTTGCCCCCCCAGACCTTCTACATAAATCAATTCTCCTTTGTGATGGGAAGGATTAACTTGCAAATATGTAACTTCAGCTCCGCTATCAACTAAAGCCATTACGTGTGTAGGAGAAGATGACTTCCCCGCCATACAGTGACAGGTGCATATGAGCGTCGGTCTCCTGCTGTCACTGCCCTCACAGCTATTACAGGAGACTAAGTCCGGGCTAATGTTATCTGCACTAGGAGTAGTGTGTCTAACCCTGACAGTTTTCCCTACTAAATGTTTCCACCTCTTGAGCATTTCTGCAATAGAAATGCCATCTATCTCATATTTAGGTACTCCTGCCTTTAATAGGTCCACCCACATTTGTTTCCTAGAAATAACTAGCCTGGTTTTCTCTTCACCTCCTGTCTTCTCTACCCCATTCCCTTTCTTCTCTGTTCTTTTCTGCTTGTATTCTTCCTGTCTGACCTTGACCTTATCTACTGTCCTGACAGGTTTTGTTTTAGTCCCCTCTAGCTCCCCCAACTGGCTTGAAAGGGTTGTGGCTTCATGAATCTTGCTGTTTTAATCCCAGGCCTTCCAACAAGGACAATAATGGAGCCCTGAGATTAAATGGCGCAGACTTCATCAGCTTAGAGCGCAGACGTAAAGGGTTCCATATCTGGACCCATCCATTCTGGAAACATATTTAATCCGGTTATACAACCCATCTCACGTAACCTGGAAATACCCTCTCCTATTGATCTCCAGGAGTAGGTATTTTCCAGGTCAGTAGGACTAGCATATACTCAAGCTATTCCATCTCTCACGAGGTCTAACAGTGAAAAATTCAAGCTAAACTCTCTGGCTTTTCATATTGCCTGACGCAATTGTGGAGCATGGGTTAACACTCCCATAGTCACTGCTACCTTACCTGACAAAACAACACTGTCTGCCACTTCATCCCAAAAGCGTAGGAGCCAGGTCAATAGGGGCTCCCCAGACCTTTGTTTGTATTGTTTTGCCAGCTCATGGAGTTCAGTTTGTGTAAACTCCCGTACTTCTTAAAATTCAACATCTCTGGGGTTACGATAATGCACCTCCCCATCTGCTATATCCTCTCTATCATGTTGCTGTTTCCTATGCTTAGTAATGAGAGGTCTGGCATACTTTTTCTTTCGCACTAGCAGATCATCATGCGAAATATCAAACTCTATCTCCTCATCCTCACTATCATTTGAGGAGAGCACATCCTCACAATCCCAATTTTGGGATGTGACAATGGCACGTACCCTGGCTTTACTAACAGGTTTACGGCCCTTCCTTTTCCTTAAGGCATTAATTGATTTGGTCATGAGGGCTGCACACCGCTCTTGCAAATCATCAGCCCCACTAACACACTCTGAAGCAACTGCTAGCTGGTCTTTTAATACCTTAACTTCTGCCTCTGCCTTCTCCCTTCTCTGTGATTTAGTGTAAATAGCATTAAGGAAATACCAGCCCACTGTGGACACTGTCCTCTTCTCTTTTTTACTTAAATCCAACCCCTTAAGGCTAAAATCTACAAAATGATCTGAGACTTTATCACCCAAAGTCAGCTTCAAGGGAGAAGCATACTTCACAAATTCTTTAGCAAGAGGCTCCCACTCATTGTATCTGGCCCAGATAGGTAAGCTGCACACTTCCTTCTGGCCACCAGAACCCTCTGCAGCCTTGCTTTTCCTAAACAGCTTACGCAGCATTTTACCTAGCACAAGCTACACAACACACTACAGAAAAACACGTCTGCTTCAGTTGAATTATAGCACAGATTGCGGCACGAGCCCCCAAATGATTTGCTTGCGTCTATCTAGCAAGGTTACTCTGTGGTATAAGCAAGGAAGCTGAGATGCTGTACTATTACAATCTTAGGAATACAATACAAGACTGACAGATATCCATAACAAGCAAAAATGCCTAGCAAATGAACAGCTTATGGTCTAACAGTACAAATACACTTAAAAGTTACTTATCTTCTGTTACTGTATGTTCGTGATCTCCATTGGCAACAATGCTTCTTGGACACCAGGCAGTGTTCTTGTATCATGAGTGGCGGCTTCTGATCTTCAAAGCATGATGGTGTGTGTGTCTCCCTACTCACCCCTTTTATGTGCCAGGCTATTTACCATAGTTACCAAACAACAGAAAACATACCTGTTTGCTGTAGCTGTGTAGACAATGAACTGTTGAAAACTGTATCTACGTATCCATTGTCTAATCAAGCCAACACCTGACAGTAATCTACAGTCATTCTTTCAGTTTGAAAACCTCAAACAACTAAATCTCTCTCTTGTGTACTGTAGCTATAGAGACAATAGCCTGTTAATTGAACTGTCAATTGAATACAACAATATTTACCCCCATGGTATAAAACAGCATTTGTTTGTTTGAGAAATCTACTCCAAATATACTTCAAATCTAAGCCAAAAAACTGACAGTGCCTCCCCCTTAATTGGCCTGTAAAGTAATGCATCTGTACCTTGCATAGAACATGCTGCAGCAAAACTGACATTTATAAAAAAAAAAAAAATTACGTTTAAATTGATTTTCTCTGCAAGGTTTCTTTGTTTTATAAACCACGGCTTGGGGAGCGAGTCTGTATGATGAGGCCATAATTTAGTGCACTCGGAAAAAGATTAGAGATTTTTTGGATAAATTCTGGTGTCTCTTTGGCAGACTTTGGATGGAAATAACAGGTTTTACACCACAGTAAGCAAGCCTTATGTGAAGAAGCCAAATTATAGTAAACTCAGGCCAAGATTAACATTTTTTATTTAGATAAAGTCTGGTGTCTCTTTTGCAAACTTTAGATAGAAGTAACAGGTGTGGAAAAATTGGGCTTTGGGTGTTGGTGGTGCCTTCACACCATAACCCTATAAAGGTACTCCTGATGAAAGCAAGAATTGGCCTTGCTGTAAAAAACTGAAATTTGATGCCCTGCTCAAACAGGTGCATACAAATTGGTCTTCTGGTGTTGGTGATGCCTTCACACTGTAACCTTATAGAAGTACTCTTGATGAAAGGAAGAATTGGCCTTGCTGTAAAAAATTTAACTTGATGCCCCTGTCACACAGTTGTGGAAAAAATAGACTTTGGGTGTGAGTGCTTCCAGGCACTGTACACGTGTCAACATTCCCTGTCCTAGGGCGGACAGAAGGCTAGTGCCATTATCACACACCACCATTCCTGGCTGGTGTGAACCACCTCTGAGCCAGCCCCTGCAGAGCTGAAAGAGTCTCTGCTCCGGTGTGGCTACTGTCTCCCAAATGTTTATGGCATCTTTTAGCCTGACTCGTTAAATAGCCCCTTGAATGCTTAGGGGGTAACTGGTGCTTCATAGGACAATTCAGTAGAGGATGGCATGGAGGAGGATGAGGAAGAGGAGGAGGGAGTGGAGTGGAGCTGACAGATCTTGCATCATCATCGCCACAAGCTATATGGAGATGTGGCCGCAAAACAAGCTCCAGCACTGAGCCCTGTCCTGCATCCTTCCTAGTTGCAAGCAGAGTTACCTAGTGTGTCCTGAACAAAATATATCGTCCCTGACCATGCTGACAGCAGTAATGTGGACCTTGCTGCTGACTGCCTTGCCCAACGATGCCAAAACATTGCCTTCCATGTGATGGTACAGAGCTGGATTAGCCTTATGTGTAAAGAAATAGCGACTAAGAACCTGCCATTGTGGTACAGTACATTCTGAAAATTCATGGAAGGGGCAGAATCCACCAGATGAAAAGCCAGCAATTTGGACAAGCTGGAATTTAGATGCTCAGCATGTGGGTGGCAGGGAGTGTATTTTTTGCCTGGTGTTTTTACCATGCTTGATCTGCTTGCAGCAGAGATTGCAAATTGCAACAGTGCGATCGGCTGCACATGTGCTAAAAAAGGCCCACACAGCTGAGCTGTGGGAAGTGGGCTGGGAGATAACAACTCCACAATCTAATTGAATAGGATGGCTGCTCTCTACTCTTCCATGATGGCTGCATCTGGAGGGCATTCTGCCTCTTTGGGGTTGTGCCTCATTCTCACTTTCCTGCTCTATCCAGCACCCATGTCACATCAGTGACCTCATCATCATCCCTTTTATCCTCATCATCACTGGAGCAATACATTGCAGCTGGGGGGAACATGACTGGCAATGTGTTATTTATCAGTGTTCTCCCCTCTCTGTAGGCTCATGTTACTCTCTTCCTCTACCTCAGAATCAAGTAATGTCTGTGCATCCTCAAGAAGCAATTGACTGACGCTGTGTTCAAATAATTCAGCTGACTACTCCATGCATGATGCTGGGACTTTGGCAGGAGTAGCTGTGGACAAGGAGACAGAATAAGCAGCTCTGGCAGCTGTGGTGGACTGCGCACTAGTGTCAGCTTGGGTCATAGAGGATGAGGATGGTTTAGTAAGCCAGCCCACCACCTCCTCTGCATGCTGTGGCTGGATAGCACAGGCAACATAACTAAACATAGACAAACATGCCCTGCCTGAGGACGAACCATGTCCTCCTTTGCCTGTGGAGACAGACACTGCTTTTCCCCTCATAGTGGCATGGGAATGTCTGCCTCTCCTTGTTGGCCTCCCAGACATGATAGCGGCTTGTTATCCAAATTTAATAGAATTTGGATAACGTGTGATTGGATGCACTTTATTGAATAAAAAGTGGTGTTTGGCACTTTAAATTGAGGACTGACACTGACAGAAATGTAAAAACATAAAAAAAAAAAAAAAAAAAAAAAACGGGGAACACCAGCATTTCAGTCAGAAAAACTGCAACTGACAATTTAATAAAAAGGGGCAGGCAGAGGAACAAAAAAGAGATGCAGCAAAAAAAAAAAAAAAAAAAAAAAAAAAAAGCCCTGCTCTATCTATCTTTACTTCAACAACCAACTGCAAAAACTTCTTCAGGGTATCATATGCAGGCCAATGAGCAGACCAAAAGAATGAACCAGACCCTGAAACAAAGTCTTAGGTGTTCTGTTTTGCTTCTTAGGGCAATTGGGCCTTTCTACACCCCATGACAGTAGTCCACTTTTAGCAGTACCCCAAACTGCCACCTTGCAGTCCCCATCCTTTGCTAATTATGGATTTCATCCTGCTTTCTCCAAGGGTGTCCTACTGAATCTTCAGTTCCTGATCTGCAATACAAATATACGTGATTGGACAAAGTCATCACCACTTTGTCCAATCAGGGCTCTGACAGTGCTCTGTGCCCTAATTGGCAAAGCATTGCACCTGCAACATCACTAAACTGAGACAAAGGAGCCCTGTCAGAGGACGGACCAAAACCACCTTTGCCTGTGGACATAGACGCTGCTGGCCCCCTCATAGTGGCATGGGAACGTCTGCCTCTCCTTGTTGGCCTCCCAGACATGACTGGGCAGGGGGCTTATTACCCAAATTTAATAGAAACTGGGAAATGTGTAATTTGATGCACTTTTTTATAATGAAAATTGGTGTACTTTAAATTGAACACTGACAGAAATGTAAAAACTATAAAAAAAATTAAAAAGGGCAAACACCAGCATCACAGTCAGAAAAACTGCAGCTGACAATTAATCCTTTCTCTGCCAGACACTGTGCTCCATTTTTACACTCAGGTGGCAAGGCCATTTTTGCCACTGCTTTTTTATTTGTCCCTTTTACAGCTTTAAGAGTTTGTTAAAGATCCTCCAAACCATATATTTTCTGAAAGCACATGACCAGTAGAATACAAATAAGGTGCTAAGGGCACAATGATATTTGCGCAAATGTTTATCAAACAATATTTTTGTTAAAAAACAACACTAAAATCATTATTAGCAGATAAAAACACAGTACATTTTACAAAATCCCTATTAAATATAAAAGCTTAACCTGTATTGAGTTTATAAAGAACAAATATTTGTAATTTTTAAATTGATGAAAATGATGAAAACTATACGTACCAAAAATGTAAATAACCACATTTCTCTAAAAATCTGAAGGTTTTCATTGTTCCCTTACTGCTTTCAGAGTTTGTTAAAGACCCCCCAAACCATATATTTTCTGAAAGCATAGGACCAGTAGATTAAAAAGATGGTGCTACTGATTTTTAAGGCCCCGCGATATTTGCGCAAATGTTTATCGAATCAATACATTCGCTAAAAATTCTCTAGAATTATTTTTAGCAGATATAAACACAGCAAACTTTATAAAATTCCTGTTAAATCCCTACTTGATAAAGAAGCATAACCTGTATTGCGTTAATAAATAACAAATATTTGTAATTTTTAAATTACGCCTTTTTGGAAAATGGTGAAAACTGAGCGTACGCAAAAATGTAAATAACCACATTTCTCTAAAACTCTGAAGGTTTTCTGTGTACTCTTATAGCTTTCACAGTTTGTTCATGATGCCCCCCCCCCCAAACCATATATTTTCTGAAAGCATAGGACCAGTAGGCCCCACGATATTTTTGCAAATGTTTACCAAAGCAATATTTTCGCTAATAATACGCTAAAATCATTATTAGCAGATACAAACACAGCAAATTTTTCAATATTTCTTCTAAATTCCTACTTAATATAAAAGCTTAACCTGTATTGAGTTAATAAATAACAAATATTTGTAAATTTTAAATTGTGCCTTTTTGAGGAATAGTGAAAATCGGACGTATGTAAAAATGTCTTTAAAAATCTGGAGGTTTTCCTTTTTCACTTACAGCTTTCAAAATTTGTAAAAGACCCACCAAACGATACATTTTCTGAAAGTACATGACCAGTAGAATAAAAAGAAGGTGCTACTGATTTTTAAGGCACCCCAATATTTGCGCAAATGTTAATCAAACAATATTTTCGGTAAAAATACTCTAAAATCATTAATAGTAAATTCATACATGACAAAATGTACAAAATTCCTAGTAAATATAAAAGGTCAAAACTGTATTGAGTTAATAAATAACAAATATTTGTACATTTTAAATTGCACCTTTTTTGTGAATTGGTGAAAACTAAAGGTACGCAAAACTGTAAATAAAAACAATTCTCTCTAAAAATCCTGGAGGTAACAATTTTTTACTTACAGCTTTCAGAATTTGAAAAGACCCCTCAAACTAGACATTTTCTGAAAGAACATCACCTGTAGAATAAAAAAAAGTGCTACAGGTTTTTTGGACCTCGCAATAATTGCGCAAATGTTCATCATATTGCTATTTTCACTAAAAATTCACTAAAATCCTTATTTTTTTTTTCTTTTAAAAAGCCCATGGCGTGTGAAACACACTCAAAAACTTCACCCAGTGCCAAAAAAAATGTGCACACACATAGAGTGAAACACAAAAAAGTGCAATGGGTACACAAGCCCTCTAAAATCAGAGGGCCTTGCCCTGAATCCCCCGGGGCGTTAGGCTCCTGACAGGGACAAGGGTACTTAAACTTGGCCCATCTGGCCGAAACCAGACGGACCCCTTTCTCTGGAGGATCTGCCAAAACAGACCCATCCAAGTACTCGGTGGGGCTCCCCCGAAGGGAGACCCCATGAGAGAGGGCGAACTAAGCCAGAAGGCCATTTCCACCCCCTCCCAAGACTTTCAGGGCAGGCCCGAGGACCTGCAACCCTATCAGTCACACAGTGCAACAAACCGTGTACAACACAAAAACACAAAAATGTGACACACAAAGGAAATAAATAAAAAGAAAGTGGGAGAGAAGGAAGTAGAGGAGAGTGAAAAAGTGGCCATTGTGCAATACAATGGCCAGGCCCCCCAGCCAGGAATAAAAAAATTCCTCCGGTCCCAGCCAAAAGGCCCGGCCCAGGAGGCAGGTGCAAAAAAAGGGTGTAATGGTGCAGTGACCATGGTGCCACAAATCAAAGTGACCCTCACTCACAGTGATTTTATGGCACTCCTGGACTGCCACTCCAGGGGCACATACACCATAGGCTTTCGGTACCAGCCCTGACCAACAACCCAGACCACAGCAGCTCCCACTCCAGCCAGAAGGGCCTGAAGTTCTGGAAGTTTGGTGAGAGCCCTTTGCCATCAGGCTCCACCGTTGCTCCCATTACTCCTACCTAATTACATTCGGGGAATACTAACCGCTCCTCCCCCTCCAGCTAGAGAGGAGCCGGTTTTCTCTCCTGAAAAACTGACCAGAGCTAGAGCTACCCCAATCTAGGCAGAAGGCCAGGGACCCGACCCTCTGGGTCAGACCCAATGCAGCACCCATCCTCACCAGGAGCACCCTTCCAGACGGCTCAGACTCGACCATGCTGACGCCAACAAAGGGCGTCCAGACTCTGGCCACTACCAAAACCGCCCTTCCAGGTGCAATGACACCATTGGATTTGCATCTGCCCTCCCCACACTCGGGAGTGACATAGCGCCTCCTCCGGCAACTGATAAGAACAGATTTTTTTTTTTTTTTTACCACTCAGACGGAATCACATAACCTCAGCTTTAACCAAGCACTCGAAGACTAAACTGAGCCGTGTTCTGTACATCATTTGTGGCGTTAAAGGTATCAAAAAGGTAAAATCATGAAAAAAAATTCATATATACATACAAAAACAAGCAAAATTCTTGTTCTTAAAGTGGATGTAAACCCGAATTTATTTATTTATTTATTTATTTATTTATTTATTTTTTATATCATACTGTAGAGTATAGGATTTCCTATCATTTGAGCCCAGTCTTGACACACAGAGTTAATCCATCTCTGAGCAATCCTCTTTTATTGTTCAGTGAGAAAAATCTTGACAAACTGAGAAAAACGTTGTCAAATCCTCCCCCTTGCTGTGAGTGACAGGACACAAAGACACAGGCATTATTTTTTAATTCCTTCCCCCACTCCTTTCTTCAGTAGCTCTGCAAGGATTGGCTGTTCCACACCTCAGCATGATTTGGCATGCTGAAGTCATGTGGTTACTTTCCTGTCTTTTCACTGGATGTTAGAGATCATAGCAGAAGTTCAGCAGAACGTCAGTGTTAGAAATACAGAGGAGAAAATGCATATTGACAAGGGGAGTGTAGCGGTGGATGGGGAGTCTATTGACATCACGACTCCACCCACGAGCTCCGGACAACAGACCCCACCCACAGAATATGCAGTTTTTCGGGTCTAATAACAGACAGAGGGGAGACATTTGACAGGTAAAGATACATGCAGGAGGCATGTATATCCTTATAGATAACCCCTATGGCAGTAGTTTAGAAAGGATGACATTGGGTTTACATCCACTTTAACCCTCACCCACCCACCACCTTGCCAAATTCCAAAAAGCGTCTGCCTCATCCACCCCGATACTTCTCCTTTCTACTGCTAACACATAGAACATTGAGAAAGTCACGTGTCAGTGATGCAACGCGTGGGAGGAGCCTAGGACACAGTCTGCTGAATACATTGTATCAAGCAGCAGCAGCTTGCGTAGCAAGCCTTGTCCTTACAAGCCAGCTGAGATCTGCCTATCTGCTTATCTGCATGCCTAAAACAAGTCAGGCACATGTGAGTGTATCACTGTGCTGTTTTGCCTGTGAACTTTTATTGTAACAATATTGCACAATGTTTTCTCTCTTTGTTTATTTTACATAAAACCACTTGATACTGAGAAAATTACCATTCATTGTGGCTGTGGAAGAAATAGCTCAGAGGGTGAACAAATAAGTACTGCAGGAATCCAGATATCCCAGATTACTGAGGATTGAACTGTCGCCTGTTACTTATCCTATCTCATGAATTTAATCATGTATATTTAATCAGATTCTATTGGCACTATTTATCTATTTATACTCATCAATTGTATATATATTGCACCTTTATAAGCATATCATTTATTTATTTTTTATTATGGAGGATTCAACACTTATCACAGGGAATATATCTAATTTATTTATTTATTGGCACTAATTTGGATTGATTACTATTTGCAAACGCATTTTTAGTATATCTATACACAATTGTTGCTTAGTTTACTTCGGAGATATCGCACCACTTCCAGTGAATTTGTATAACTGGAGGAACACAGTTTTAAATATTTGCGATTTTTTTCATATATTTGCGATTTTATATATATGCGATTTTTTTAGCGATTTGGTAGCAATTTTTTTTCACATTGGTTTTTTAGCACAAAAAATTATTTTCTCACATTGATTGAACTTTGTATCAGAGCGCATCAATCTATGTTATACATAGAACATCCTCGCCATCACCCAATCAACACAATCTTTTTCAGCCAACACAATCTTCCTCTTCACCAGGGCACACCGTGTCTCCCACATCACCTCCCTTATAGCGGCAGACAGAACAAACATTTTGCGTTGCTTTCCTTTGTCACCTCCGACCAAAGCGAGAACACCAGATTCAAAGGACACACCTTCCACCCCCACCACCCTTTCCACAAAACCACACAGCAACATCCAAAAATTTTTAGCAAAAAAAACATTCCCAAAATAAATGTCTCACATTCTCAATTCCAGCACACCCTTCTCTGGGGCACACCTCCCTCCTCACCAAGTCTCTGGATTTCAAAAAGGACATTGTAGACAAGCAATTATGCAAGGACAGCCACACCACCTCCCTCTGCTTTTTAGTTATGCCTTTGAACAATAAATTCCTCCAACAGATCTCCGCCTTTTTTTGGACTTAACCCAAAAATATTAGTTGGCAGCTCACCTCTCCTCAACCATAACCACAGAGACTCTTTTTTATGAGCTCCTTCCCCCAACTCTTGTAACTGATTCCTCTGAAAAAAAATGGTCATCTTCAAATAATTCACTGGCGATAACATAGACATTGGTTTAGTAAGGTCCTTTCCACACCACCCCCACTTCAGCAAAGGCCATCCAATCAAATAGCGCATCAGAGCTGCTGTTTTCCCTCCTGCCAGAAAGGTTCTAATGTGCACCATCCACCACTGGACCTCCAAAAAAAGGCCAATATGTACCCACCCAACTGCACACTTTTCATGACCACCTCCCTTGAGACCTTCTCCATTTTTGATCCCCAGAAGAATACAAAGAGCATTCTTGTAATTCTCTCCACCCACCTCTTTTTTGGTGGAAAAATCAGAGAAGTACAGCAACAGAGGGAGAATCACTGGCCTTAACAATCAAAGTTTTCCCAGAAAGGGATAACCTTCTGGTTTTCCACAAACACAGCTTCTTCTCAATTTTCTCCATCCCTTTAGCCGTATTAACTTGATTTACCAGGTTTCTCTCAAAATGTACTCCTAACACATCCACCTCCTGCACAATCTTTAACTTACTTTTAGATACATCATAGGTGCCACTTAAGACACATACACTACTTTTGCCCCAATTGACGCACAATCCAGACATTACCCCAAAAATACCAAGCTGAAGCTCTGTTCTCATCACATCCCTCACTGTGTTACATAAGAAATTGAAGTCATCCATGTAACAGAGGGTTTTAACTGGTTACATAGTTACATAGTTAGTAAGGTTGAATAAAGACACCAGTCCATCCAGTTCAACCTGAGTGAGTGTGGGTCTACAGCCCTGACCCTTGTCCCTAACCCTGAACATCGCACACTCACATCAATCCCTACCCTCAATCCAAGGTCCCCATTCATATACTAGGGCCAATTTTGGACAGAAGCCAATTAACCTACCAGCATGTCTTTGGAGTGTGGGAGGAAACCGGAGTACCCGGAGGAAACCCACGCAGGCACAGGGAGAACATGCAAACTCCAGGCAGGTAGTGTCGTGGTTGGGATTCGAACCAGCGACCCTTTTTTACTGCTAGGCGAGAGTGCTAACCACTGCACCACTGTGCCGCCCTTTATTGGTTCATTCCCACAGCCTGGCACAAACATTCCTTTGAAGCATTTATCCCCCACCACATGTTTTAAAAGGGGCTCCATTACACAGATAAATGCAACAGGCGACAGGGGACACCCCTGCCTTACCCCGGACTTAACTTTCACCTCCTTAGACAACTTCCCATTAACGAGAACTTGGCTGCTACTTCCCTGGTACAGACACGCCACCAATTTGAAAAAGTCTTCAGGTATCCCCATCTGCCTCAGCACAGTAAAGAGAAATTTGTGAGTCACACGATCGTAAGCTTTCTCTAAATCAATACTTGCAACTGTCAACGGCATATTATTGCATTGGACATAATACACAAGATCTCTCAGGAGGATTAAGTTGTCAGAAATCCTCTGTCCAGGTACAGCACAGACTTGCCATTCTCCAATGATGCTATCCACCACCCTCCTCATCCTATCAGCCAACAATTTAGCAAATATTTTATAGTCACTTTTAAGGAGTGATATTGGGCGCCAATTACTGATTTCACACTGATCCCCTTTCTTCTTATACAACAGAGTGATTATCCCCTTCTTCATTGAAGCTGATACTCTTTTTCTCTTCCATACAGGTCCTCATAACCTCACACAGATCGTCTTTCAACACCGGCCAGAACTCCGCGTAGAAATCCACAGGTACGCTGTCCCCTCCAGGAGTCTTGTTCCTCTTCATCCTCATAACCACATTTTCCACCTCTTCTTCCTTCACAGGTTCCAACAGCATCTCTGCGTCCTCTATGCTCAAATTTCCTCTCACCACCTCCCAGTATTCACGCATTTCTTCCTCAGTAGCACCACCACCACCACCACCATACAGATCAGCATAAAAGGACCTGATAGATTCCACCATTCTGTCACCGCTCACCTCCTCCTCACCTTCCAACACAGAATGGAACATTTTTTTTGGTCCAAAAGACTTCTTGAAAAAGTACGCAGAGCACTGCTCATCTTCTTCCTTTTCTTGAACTTTAGCTCTAAAGACGATACCTTTCCCACGTTCTTTGATCATCGCATTCCGGGCCTCGCGTACCTCCTTCAACTCTTCCTCCACATCCACCCCCATCCTCTTGCACTGATATAAGAAATGCATCCTATCCACCAACTTCCTCTCTTCCTTATGCTTCCTCCTCGCCGCCTCCACACCCAATTTTTGGAAAAAAAACACCAATCTTAATTTTTGCCCAATCCCACCACTCCAAGACATCAGCAAAACCTCACTTTTTAAAGGTAAGGCCCTCAAAAAAAAATCTTTAAATCTCGTGAACACCCCCTCTTCCTTTAGACAAGAGCAATTCAGTTTCCACACACCCCTCCCACACATCCTAACATCATCAAGAAAATAAGAACCTGTGATCATGGCATGATCCGAAAAGGATACTGGATCTGTCTGATAACCAATGATTTTCAGGGCCAAGGACACAAAAATAAAATCGATCCTAGATCTAACTGACCCCTTATCCGAAAAGTAAAGGAAGTGTCATTCTTCTGCACCACCATAGCAGTATCCTGAAAATGAAAGTTATTCACCATTTCATTCAGTGCTTTGGATGTCACATCAATTCCACTCTCCATGCTGACACCCTGCCTATCCTCACTCCTCCTCACACAATTGAAATCACCCACCAGAATGGTTGGGATTCTGCCAGGCAACCACAACTTGAGCATATTAAAGAACATCACACGCTCCTTCTTTTCGGCAAGTGCATAGCAATGAATCACTTTAACTTTCCAAAATAGCAATTTGCAACCTCCCCGGCACCACCACCTCATGAGATACATACTGAACATATGGGTTCTTAATAAGAATCTCCACCCCTTCATTTCTGGATTCACACACGGGGGACCACATAGATACACCATGTTTCCACTCATCACACAAGGCCCTTTCCACACCACACTCCTGAACACAAATAACATGAGAACATACCCCTGCCAAATAATCAAAGACAGCAGCCCTCCTCCACCTCGAACACATACTTCTCACATTCACTGAGATCACAGTCAAGGCCATCAAAAAAGTTAGCACAGCCATAACAAAAAAGTATAAATGATGCGTAGCCTCATCCATCCCTTTGTTTGCCACATTCGCATACGTCAGACTTTTCCTTGAAAAGGGTGAACTGGCAGACTCAGACCCTGAGCCTCCATTATCAGGAAAGGACACACCTTCCCCCCCTCCTCCTGCCCCTTCCTCCCGTGCTCCTTTTAGTAGAGGATTGAGCAGTCTCATCCATAGAAATTACACATTCCAGACTTTCGTCACTGTCCATGTCCTCATCACCTTCCTCCTTCTCCTTCTCCTCCGCACTAGATGACAAACCGCTCATTAATTTAGACAAGCGTCCTGGTCTTGTCAACACCACACTCCTCTGTTCCTCCTCTTGACTCGCTGAGGATCCCTGCTTTCTCCTCCTCCACATCCTGGTGGCTTGAAACCATACCGACTTCCACTTGATGCTCTTCCCCTACAGCAGTGACAAGGCTCCCAGAGTCAGCACCAATGCCTGCCACCGTACCAACAGTAGCAGAACCAGCACCGACCTTCCTGTTTTCACCGCCTCCACCTGCTCTGTAGGCACAGCGTCATTGGCTTTGGGCCCTGAGGGCGCAGCAGGCTGCCCCAGCACTGCCACCTTCCCTCCGAGACTCAAATTGTTGCCTCTGCTGCTCACGTTTTGCTAGAGTCTTGGCTAACACATCATGAAACTCAGTTTCTCTTTTAGCCGCAATGGCCATAAACACAACATTTCCTGCAGTAGACAGGCTGACTTGGGTAAAAAAGAAACCCCCTCTCGCCACCAATAATAAACACTGCAGGAGGCCTCCTTACCCCACCAACACAGCCAAGATCAGTCCGAAACTTCCCGTAAAATATATACTTCCCAGACCATATATCATATTTATGAAGGACTTTATCACCTCCCCGTAAGTCCTCGCAGTAATTGTTAAAAAAGGCCCTGACCAGGCTCACATCTGCAAAGGGATTGTACATGTGTATGACAATTGCTTTCTCTTCTTTCATAAACAGGGGAAAAATATCTATTTTTTGCAATAACTCATTATCTGTATTTCTCATATTCTCAGACATTTCAGCACATCTCGACAGAAAGAGAAAAGTTACATCATATAACCTCTGCTGAGGAAAACCCTGCAAGCACACAATATCTCTTACCCTCAGGTCAAGGAACTCCATCAAAACATCCACCACGATTGTCCTCAGGTTAACTTCAGCTTTAAATTCCAGCTTCACCAAGAACTGTATCTAATCCCACATGCCACGTACCGCCATCCTGACACCAAAAAGAAGCCTCGCCTCTTCCTCTGACCAAGGGTACTCCGAAGGGGCCCCAAATGCTGACTCCAACCACCTTACAAAGGGCGATCACTCCTCATTGCCCAGGGACTAAGCCTAAGGCCAATAGCAGCAGGGGGGGGCCCTCCGTAAAGGGATGCTCCTCCCAAGGCACCTCTTGACCAAGTCACAACGCAGCAGAACTACACAAAAGGCCGAGAAGCGTTACCTAGAACTAAATGACGTGACTTGGGTGCTGGATAGACCAGAGGAGGAAAGGGAGGATGAGGCACAACCCCAACGAAGCAGAATGCCCTCCAGATGCAGCCATCATGGAAGAGTAGAGAGCAGCCATCCTTTTTAATTAGATTGTGGAGCTGTTATCTCCCGGCCCACTTCCCACAGCTCAGCTGTGTGGGCTTTTTTAGCACACGTGCAGCTGATCGCACTGTTGCAATTTGCAATCTCTGCTGCAAGCAGATCAAGCATGGCAAAAACACCAGGCAAAAAATACACTCCCTGCCACCCACATGCCCAGCGTCTAAATTCCAGCTTGTCCAAATTGCTGGCTTTACAACTCCTGGCTTTTCATCTGGTGGATTCTGCAAATTCACAGAAGGGGCAGAATGTACTGTACCTTTTACAGTTCTAGGTGAAAGTTAGCGGCAGGAGGTGAAGTGGCTGGGGGACAGGGAAGCGGCGATGGGTGTGGGGGGCGGCCTCATTTGAGGTTGATAACTTTGATCAGCAGGTTGTATTCCGCTGATCAGATGCTATAAGTTTTTGGTCATTGAAATTGACCATGAGCTTATAGCAGAGGGAGAAATGAGGTCCGTACACAGTACAGACCTGGCCTCCTGCAGGCACTTCTGTACGCCATACAGACCTGGCAGTAAAAGGGTTAAAAAAAAAAAAAAAAAGGAGGCAGGCAGGGGACACAAAACACACAGCAACCAAAACACTGCACTACACTAACACACTACACTATACTCACACACTATACTAACACTACACTAACACTCTACACTTGCTAGTAGCAAACTGAGCCTTGCTCTATCTATCTCCGCTCCAACACAATGCAAATGCTTCCTATGGGAAGTTACCTTTTATAGTGGGGTGGGACTATAAGCACAAAGCCGTGATTTGAGAAAGTTTTCATCACTTGTCCAATCAGGGCTCTGACAGTGCTCTAATTCATCCAAATAGGGCCCTAGAATGCACTGTGTGTGAAAGTGTGCAGTGCATTGTGGGGCGCTTGACAGTAGAACATCTGATTTGGGTGTTTGCCGAATGGACGAACAGGCAATGTTTGGGCCGAACTTTTGCTTGGCCCGAATCATTCACCCAACTCTTCAAATAATTCATTTCAGTGGTTTAGATCGTTCATTATGATTAACATGGATTTACATTGATGGACAATGTAATTGATGATGAATTTACACCGTGGGACTTTTTTGTTATATAGCATTTGTCAAATGTTTTTAGCATTTATTTACTACTTATTTTTTCTTTGTAAATTATTAATCAGGGATACTATGTACCCCTTATTCATTTATGTGGGGGCAGATATCTGGGGCCCTTCTTTTAAAGGGGGCTTCCAGGTTCTGATAATTCCCCCCCCCCCCCACATGCATTCACAACCACCAGGCCAGGGATGTGAGGAAAAGGCCCTTATCCCCATCAACGTGGGGACAAGGTGCTTTGCCAGGTGAGCCCCACTGGTGAGGTAACCTCCCCAAGTTGATGGCATGTGGCCTTTTATGTTTTAGGAGCAGGGATCCACATGCTCACTGCCTCTCCCTATCCTGGCCAGCCAGGCTACATGCTTGAATAAAGGATCTGTTATGGATTTCCTAGATTGTAAGCTCTAACGAGCAGGGCCCTCTGATTCCTCCTGTATTGAATTGTATTGTACTTGTACTGTCTGCCCTAATGTTGTTGTAAAGCGCTGCGTAAACTGTCGGCGCTATATAAATCCTGTATAATAATAATAATAATAATAATAATAGAGGGGACCCCATACTTTTTTTTTTTTTTGCATGGTTTACCCCTTAAATAGATTTTAAGAGGACCCCATTCCATTTGTTTTTAGATTTTGTTTAATAGGGCCCCCTTAAAATTCACACAGGGCCCTTATCTAGCATAAGGTTCTGGCATAGCCTGTGCCCTAGCATTGGTTGCTAGGACACAAGCAGCTGGCCCACACAGCACTATAGTTTAGGGCTATAATTTAAAACTAAATCAAAGTTCATACATCAGGATTCCCCATGCAGGTGTATCAGATTCATGCAGTGTTATAAAGCAAAAACAGCCTTCTGGCAATATAGCATATCATCTCAGGCTACTCATCTCTCAGCCTTAAATGTAGACTTTCAGTCCAAGACACAACAGTGTTCACACGCTGCTCCCTGCAGCATCTGTAACCCCAGTTGTCAGCCTGGTCAGTGCAGATTTGCACCTGCTGCTCCCTGCAGTATTGGCCCACACCGTGGCCTTTGGACAGGGACCTCCTGTCTCCCAGGTGGAGCACACTTGTCCCCTCAATGGAGCAAATCTCCTGGCTGGAGCCCTGACCTATGGTCAAGTCCTTCATTATAAGGGCTGTATGCACCTGCACTCACAACCTTCTAGTCACTGGTAAGACCCAGAAGCTGGGGTAAAAAGCTTAATCCCACCGAGGACACTTTGAAGTCTTTGGATCTGGGAATTACAAAACCCATAGAAACCCGAATACCCAGTTTTCTTTGCTCAGTACAGACACTATGGAGCCCCGCACTCTACATATGTGGGAACCCTGTGCCATATCTGCTTACTTTTTACACAGTGGCAGAGCTTCGCACTGTCACACAAACTATGAAGCTGTGCTTGTCTCCTAGCAACCAAAGACACTTGTGGTCCACACATTGGGAATGTTTCATTTAATTGTGGTAGTGATACCCCCATTAAATGATTGATTTCTTGCTGCGGTAGCAGCTAGAGGTTCACTCTGGGCCATTTAGTTTGCTTGATCGGTGATCCATGAACAGCTAAATTTCACTGCAAACCTTGCACTGGAGCAAACTCCCGCCCAATCCAGTGCACTTGGGAGGTATGCACATGGGGTGATTAGGGTGTGCCCAGGCCCACATTGCATACACTGTCTAGAGATCTGTGCCCGAATCTTATATTCAGAGATGTAGGCTTTGGGAATGAACTACGGGCATATTGATCAGCATGCCACAGTTCTTTCAAATTACAAGTCTGTCGTGGTGGTGGATGGGACTTTTTTTCATTCACATATTGCTATGAATGAATGACACAGCTGTGTGGGCAGAGCCCCTCACAGCTATGCCATTTTTTTAACATTTGACAGTGTGTGCAGTGAGGTGGTAAACGGTGGAACAACAACAACATGTTACACCCTAAATATTGGTGCAACATGTAATACTGTATGTTCTATGTGGTAGGAAAAGTATCCCACAAGCCACATATTGCTGCAAGTCCTCTGTAAAGGAGAATATGGCAGTCTCAGCCAAGGATCTAACCAGGCCATGCCCCCAATGCATTTTGCTCCGCCCCCAGAGCTTAAGCATGGGAATGTTCATGATTAAGCTCTGGGGGGGATTGAAATGAGTTGTGGGGGGCGTGGCCTGGTTAAAGCCTTGGCTGAGACTGCCACATATTACTTTACAGAGGACTTGTAGCGATGTGTGGCTTATGGGATACTTTTCCTGCCACATGGGGACCTCTGGAGCTGGGACAAGTTCCATTCCTGGCTGGCACTCCCAGCAATTGGCATCAGATGAGGACTCTCTTAAGAGACTGAGCGGCACCTATACTTTCTATTTGGTTCACATGTAATATGTAAAAGGTCTGCAAATCTCTGCCTGTAGCATATTAGTCTTGGTAAAACTACCAGTCATTTGGGTACCACATGCATATGGAGACTCGTGAATCTGTCCCACAAAGCTGGTTTGGAGCTATACCTCAATGCTAGTGGTCTTCAGCATGAGCCCTGTACTCTTCTGCCTCATCTTCCACTCCAGAAGATTCTCCAGCTGCATCTACTGTAACATCTGCAGCCTTTATTGATGTTTTCTTAACTAGCTTACATTTACACCACATCAAGGAAAGAATAGGGTCAGCATGGTGCCATGCAGACTAAGGTCAAGCAAGAGCTCCAACACCCACTTTGCCCTCTCCATCACATCCTTGGTTAATGGGTGTATCTTTTGTAGCTCTTGGAGAAAATTTTTAAAAAGTGTTCCCGAATCAGAACAATGCCTAGCGTGTCAATGCAAGCTTGGCAAACTTCTGACTTTGCAGCTGCTCCTATTGCAGCTTGTGGGATCAACTCCGTTTGACTAATATAGTATGAATGGTGTGACACCACACTGGCAGTTACCCAGCCAAGATTATTTTGGCAAGTAGGCCACTCCTGCCCTCCAACAACATGTGGAAGGTAATGTGTCTGTGTTTCTGGACCACACTTTCAGTGGCAGGATCCACAGGGCCACAGACACCAAGCATGAACAGGGATGCTACATATCCTTCATCATGCACTTGGAAATTTTGCTAGCAGCTGAAGAAGCTAATGGTACTATTCTGTGTTTTATGCCTTGTACCCCTCACCTGTACCACTCCTCTTCAACAGACTTATCCTTGACTTTTCAGAATGACCAGTATCCCCCAAGGGCCCCAAGCATATGTAACAAAATGCTCACATGCATTTTGCAACTGGTATGCCCAGGGACCAGTAGGAACACTGGGGTGGAGAATAAGATAGCTACACTAGGGACAGGCAGAGAGGTAGCTGACACTGTATAATCTTGTGCTACGCAATGTGCCAGCAGCACTGACCTGCTGGCTGCCTTTTGGCAAGAAAAGTGCACACACCTGCCTTGCCTGTCACATATCCTCAACCTGGTAGGGCATCGGCTACTGCCTAAACACCTTGGCTTTCAGGATCACCTGCATCAGACCAGAAGCATGTGTGACCACTTTAGATGTTCATACCCTGAAAGTGTTGGCCTGGCAGAAATACAGCAGTAACACAAGCTTCCTGCCAAACACCTGATGTTGTTACACTGGAATACAACAACATTGACTATGCTGCTGAGGCTGCACCAGCAGCAGAGAGCCATGAATGAGTATCTCTGTACAGTATGAGGACAGGCTCTGTGGAGCTGGGGTTCTTTCCACTGCTTCAGCCGTTTGTGATTCAGGATGCAACAGCATCTTGTTACTATTCAAAGAGACATAAAGAATAGTGAACTGTGACAAGCTAATTGATCTCTGTTGTGTTCCTCCTGGAGCACACCCTGGATGGTAGGGTTGCACCGATACTACTTTTTTAAGACCGAGTACAAGTACCGATACTTTTTTTCAAGTACTCGCCGATACCGATTGCCGATACTTTATTTTTAAAATGTCGTGTGACAGTGGCACATGTGTCAGTAGTTTTTTATTTTATTTATTTTTTACAATTTTTTTATTATTTACAATTTTATATGTTTCTGTTTTTTTTTTTACAATGCTTTTTTTTGGGGGGGGGGGAGTGGACGGAGTGACATCTCCCCTTTGAGACAGGGAAAGGGACTTAGGACACAGATTCCCTAGTTCCTTTCTCGGCAGCCTCAGCTGCACTGAAAATGAATGAACAGGAGACAGAGGCTCATCACCATTCATAAACTGAAGCACTGTAAACACAGGTTACATATGTTTCATTTATGATGAATGGACAGAGTCAGTGATCCCTGACTCGGTTCATTCAGAAAAGGAAGGAGTCAGTAAATGGCAGATTTACCAGGTCCTTCCTCCGCTCTCCACCCTGACAGATCTGGGGCAGGTGGAGACCAGTAAAGGAGAGCCGGGGAAGACACAGGGGGACCTGGAGAGGATAGAGGGGGACCAAAGGAGAACATGGGGGGACTGGAGGAGGAGCTGGAGAGCCAGGAAGGACGCAGGGGGACCCAGAGGAGGACGGGGGGACCGAAGGAGGACATGGGGAGACCAAAGGAAGACATGGGGGACCGGAGGAGGAGCCTGAGAGTCGGGAAGGATGCAGGGGGACCCAGAGAATGACACATTGGTGACCCGGAGGATAAAATGGATTGGGACATGGAGAGCCAGGGAGGATGCAGGGGGACCTGGAGAAGGACACAGGGAGCACAGAGGGGGACATCCAGAGGTGATCAGTGCGGTGGTGGGGAGGGGCGTTACAAGCACCGATCTCCCTGACAGCCGCGGAAGGGAGAGGAGGAGAAGCAACGGTCAGAAAAGCTATACAGGGAGATCAGTGCTTGTAACTTCCCCCCACCGCCACAACGATCACCCCTGAGACTGCCTAAGTATCGGGTCAAGCATCGGAGCATTTGCACCAGTATAAGTACTCATGCAAATTCTTGGTATCGGCACTGATTCTAGTATCGGTATTGGTGCAACGCTACTGCAATGTTGTTATAGACCAGGCACTGAAAGCACAGCAGCAGAAGGAAGAGAAAGTCTTCCTGCTGTTTTAGATCTAGCAGGATCTATTGCCTCAGTTCCTGTGAGGTAGAGGCAACAGGAGGCAGTATAGGAGACTGAGGTGGGAGGGTTAGGATGCTGGCAATAAGGAGGAGGATGAGGAAATGGCATTACATATGAGTTATCCTTAGCAGGCCTAGTGAGGCTTCACTATGAAACATAATGAGAAAGGAATGCTCCTAAGAGAACCTCTACTGAAGTATACCACATATTGTTAGGATACCATATACAGAAAGACTTCCTGTGTCCCTCAGTGGACTCCAAGAAAAAGATTTCATGGTGAGTACAAAAATCCAATTTGCTTCACAATGCTTAGCGATACAGAGAATAATAAGGCCTTGTTTTAAAGCATTTTACAGCTTATTTTGAATATGTAATTACTTGTGTGCATGATCTGGGCACATGTTTATGTTAACCATTTGCCATCCATGGGCCATTTATAAATGACTTGGTCTTCAAGTGGTTGAAAAAGGTCACGGCTGTCAGTCAGATTTCATGTAAAAGTGATCTAGTCCATTATAGTGCCACCTGATCACTTTTTCAGTACTGTGAAGTGCAGACCCCCTACCATTTCATGATGGAGAGTGTAAGCAAATTAGGGAAAATCTTTTCCTTGATCTGCTCTGCAGTGAATGAACTTGGAAGTGCTCAGCTCTTAGCGTTTCTCAGTTCAGAACTGTCAAAATCATGGCTGAGTTACCAAGTACAGTTGATCACGCACAATCCTGTGTTTGGATGTATAGGGCAGGGGAGCCATTAGGAGTCTTATAGAGTACCCAAGGGTTTATAGGTTTTTCTGCAAACAATTCCCATGTTGCTGCCCTCTGAATTACCCAAGCAGACAGCTTCTAGAATCACAGGTGTATACAGGCGAGAACCTCCTGAAGCACTGGGATGCTGGTAAGGTTGTTCAGGGAAAAAGAACACAGGCTGGAATGGGGATCAATGAAATTAGGTACAGGTCACTGGAGCTGGGTACAAGTTAGAGTGAAGAGGGATAGTGCATGGGATCACTGGAGCAAGATATGGGCAAGAGTGCACAAGGGTCACACTGGATCGGAGAATGCAGGATACAGGCTGCATTACATTGGGGTCACACTGGAACACAGGATGAAGGATACAGGCTGAAATACACTTCGATCACACTGGAACTGCTAAGAGGCACTGGGAATCACAGGAGATATAGATTGAGATCACAGGGGGTCTAGCTGCTAGTGTGTGAATGAGCTGTTCTCATGCATAGCAACATGCAGGCTAGTGCTTTTAGAGAGAGACCCCAATTTTCCTTGATTTAACACCAGTCGCTTTACAATGAGATTTGCTTTTATGGCATGAAAGTTCAGCAAAGACAGGTAGGGTGCTCTATAATTTACGTGCCCATTCGCACCTCAGTGTTTTGGAGCTTGAAGCTCCAAAAAACTGGAGGAGAGAAATTCAATACATCTCTATGGAGCTGATTTACATTGCCACTTCAAGTCACCTGAAGCCAAATACCAGAAGCTCAAAAAAGTTTTGGGGCTACTTTGGGGCTACTTTTGTAGCTTGATTTGGGCTGATTGGTGCTTTTTTTAAGCTTTTTTTCCCATAGAAATGCATTGAAACATGTTAGAAGAAATGCAATAAATGAAACAAAATAATAATAATAATAAATAATTATATGAATAAATAATAATAATTCCTCTTTAATAAATAAATTCATGAGTTAACCCCTAACCCTGGTGTTTATTTATTATTATTGTTTGTTTATGCCCAAAAATGCCCAAAAACACAATGATCAGGTGTAAATGCAGCTTTAAGGGGCAGCCTGTGTATTTTTGGAAGTTGGAAGAAGAATTTTGGTGTGAATGATCCAACTTGGACTGATCGATGATTAATTGCAATAGTTGTTTATATGTTTTTCTAGCCTATGGAAACTGCATACCTAGTACACTTAAGCCCCATACACACGTTCAGACTTTCCGACGGGAAATGTTCGATGACAGGCTGTTGTTGGTAAATTCAACCTTGTGTATGCTCCATCGGAATTTCCGCCAACAAATGTTGGCTAGCAGGTTTCCAAATTTTCAGTGGACAAATGTGTGTTGTCGGATTTTCTGAGCGTGTGTACACAAGTCCGTTGGACAAAAGTCCAAAGTACAAACACGCATGCTCAGAAGCAAGGACGAGCCAGAAGCGGTTGGTCTTGTAAACTAGCGTTCGTAATGGAGAATTAACATTCATGACGTGGCAAATTATGAAATCTCTTCTTCTTTAATGGGATGTAGGGATGAGCTTCGAGTTCAAGTCGAACTCATGTTCGACTCGAACATTGGCTGTTCTCAAGTTCGCCGAACAGCGAACAATTTGGGATGTTCGTGGCAAATTCGAATGCCGCGGAACACCCTTTAAAAGTCTATGGGAGAAATCAAAAGTGCTAATTTTAAAGGCTTATATGCAAGTTATTGTCATAAAAAGTGTTTGGGGACCTGGGTCCTGCCCCAGGGGACATGGATCAATTTTAAAAACGGCCGTTTTTTCAGGAGCAGTGATTTTAATAATGCTTAAAGTCAAACAATAAAAGTGTAATATCCCTTTAAATTTTGTAGCTGGGGGGTGTCTATAGTATGCCTGTAAAGGGGTGCATGTTTCCCGTGTTTAGAACAGTCTGACAGCAAAATGACATTTCGAAGGAAAAAAGCCATTTAAAACTACTCGCGGCTATTGCATTGCCGGTCCGACAATACACATAGAAGTTCATTGATAAAAACGGCATGGGAATTCCCCACAGGGGAACCCCGAACCAAAATTTAAAAAAAAAATGACGTGGAGGTCCCCCTAAATTCCATACCAGACCCTTCAGGTCTGGTATGGATTTTAAGGGGAACTCCGCACCAAAAAAAAAAAACGGCGTGGGGTCCCCCCAAAAATCCATACCAGACCCTTATCTGAGCACGCAACCTGGCAGGCCACAGGAAAAGAGGGGGGACGAGAGAGCACCCCCCCCTCCTGAACCGTACCAGGCCACATGCCCTCAACATTGGGAGGGTGCTTTGGGGTAGCCCCCCAAAACACCTTGTCCCCATGTTGATGAGGACAAGGGCCTCATCTCCACAACCCTGGCCTGTGGTTGTGGGGGTCTGCGGGTGGGGGGCTTATCGGAATCTGGAAGCTCCCTTTAACAAGGGGACCCCCAGATCCCGGCCCCCCCTATGTGAAATGGTAAGGGGGTACAAAAGTACCCCTACCATTTCACTAAAAAACTGTCAAAAATGTTAAAAATGACAAGAGACAGTTTTTGACAATTCCTTTATTTAAATGCTTCTTCTTTCTTCTATCTTCTATCTTCCTTCATCTTCTTCTTCTGGTTCTTCTGGGTCTTCTGGTTCTTCCTCCGGCGTTCTCGTCCAGCATCTCCTCCGCAGCGTCTTCTATCTTCTTCTCCTCGGGCCGCTCCGCACCCATGGCATGGGGGGAGGCTCCCGCTCTTCTCTTCATCTTCTTCTCTTCTTCTCTTCTTCATTTTCTTCTCCAGGCCGCTCCATCCATGCTGGCATGGAGGGAGGCTCCCGCTGTGTGACGGCGTCTCCTCGTCTGACGGTTCTTAAATAACGGGGGGCGGGGCCATCTGATGACCCCGCCCCCTCTGACGCACGGGACATGACGGGACTTCCCTGTGGCATTCCCCGTGACGTCACAGGGAAGTCCCATCAATTCACCGTGCGTCAGAGGGGGGCGGAGAACCGTCAGGCAAGGAGATGCCGTCGCACAGCGGGAGCCTCCCTCCATGCCAGCATGGATGCGGAGCAGCCCGGAGAAGAAAATGAAGAGGAGAAGAGGAGAAAAGGAGGAGGAGAAGAGGAGGAGGAGAAGATGAAGAGAAGAGCGGGAGTCTCCTCCCATCCCATGGGTGCAGAGCGGCCCGAGGAGAAGAAGATAGAAGACGCCGCGGAGGAGATGCTGGACGAGAACACCGGAGGAAGAACCAGAAGAGCCAGAAGAACCAGAAGAAGAAGAAGAAGATGAAGGAAGAAAGAAGAAGCATTTAAATAAAGGAATTGTCAAAAACTGTCTTTTGTCATTTTTAACATTTTTGACAGTTTTTTAGTGAAATGGTAGGGGTACTTTTGTACCCCCTTACCATTTCACACAGGGGGGGGCAGGATCTGGGGGTCCCCTTGTTAAAGGGGCTTCCAGATTCCGAAAAGCCCCCCGCCCGCAGACCCCCACAACCACCGACCAGGGTTGTGGGGATGAGGCCCTTGTCCCCATCAACATGGGGGACAAGGTGTTTTGGGGCTACCCCAAAGCACCCTCCCAATGTTGAGGGCATGTGGCCTGGTATGGTTCAGGGGGGGGGCGCTCTCTCGTCCCCCCCTCTTTTCCTGTGGCCTGCCAGGTTGTGTGCTTGGATAAGGGTCTGGTATGGATTTTTGGGGGGACCCCACACCGTTTTTTTTTTTTTTTTTTTGGCGCGGGGTTCCCCTTAAAATCCATACCAGACCTGAAGGGCCTGGTATGGAATTTAGGGGGACCCCCACGTCATTTTTTTTTTAAATTTTGGTTCGGGGTTCCCCTGTGGGGAATTCCTATGCCGTTTTTATCAATGAACCTCTATGCGTATTGTCGGACCGGCAATGCAATAGTCGCGAGTAGTTTTAAATGGCTTTTTTCCTTCGAAATGTCATTTTGCTTTCAGACTGTTCTAAACACGGGAAACATGCGCCCCTTTACAGGCATACTACCCCCCAGCTACGAAATTTAAAGGGATATTACACTTTTATTGTTTGACTTTAAGCATTATTAAAATCACTGCTCCTGAAAAAACGGCCATTTTTAAAACTTTTTTTTGCATTGATCCATGTCCCCTGGGGCAGGACCCAGGTCCCCAAACACTTTTTATGACATTAAACTTGCATATAAGCCTTTAAAATGAGCACTTTTGATTATTCATGTTCGTATCCCATAGACTTTAACGGTGTTCGCGTGTTTGAACGAACTTTTTTCCTGTTCGCATGTTCTGGTGCGAACCGAACAGGGGGGTGTTCGGCTCATCCCTAATGGGATGATAATGAAGCTGATTTGCTAGTGATACTGATGGAATTATTACAAACAAATTTTAAAAGGCTTTTTTTTCTAGTGAAATCAAGAATATTATTATTATGCTTTTTTTTTTATTTGGGTTAGTTACCACAACACCATTACCCCATAGTTTTTAAGATTAAATGTTGGTATCCCCTGTAAAATTTACATTGTATTTTTTAAAATGTAAATGCTTACTCCCAAACTGTCATTTGAAGTAAAACACGTAGCCAAGTATTATTCTCCACAATTTTTTTATTGTGCATTAAAAAAAGAAAACAAATAAAATTAGACATGCTATCTGCCAATAGAACTTAACCAAAAAGTGCATTCTATGCAAAAATATACCAAATCAAATCATTATTCAACCAAAAAAATATTTTGTCAAAGCAATAACTCCAAGGCCAATAATAAATAACACGTTATCTCCTCCGATTCTGCAACATGTCTGGTTGACGAGCGGCCGTTCAGAAACGAACTGAAAAGTGCGAATTGAAAAGTGCGAAATGAAAAGCGCAAATCAACACTCACCAAACTTCTACTAACACGAAATTAGCAGAAGGAGTCCAAAGGGTGGTGCAAAGAAGCTGAAAAACCACGTAGTACGTCACTACGTTCGTAATTGTTGGCCAACAAATGTGTGACCGCGTGTATGCAAGACAAGTTTTGGGGCAACGCCCTTCAGACAAAATTCCACAGTTTTGTTGGCCAACAATCCGATCATGTGTACGAGGCATAGCACAAATAAACATCTCCAAGAAATCGGACCTCTAGTTTATAAAGATTGGTGGTACAGACAATTGCATACTTATAAGCATCCTGGGTTTCAAATTCAGAATCCTCAAGCAATAGCTACTTAAAATGTTGCATAGCCTAGGTTTTCTTTGTAATCCTATGACAATTTCCCTTAACCTTTCTCTCTCAGATGTTATCATAGTAGTCCTGTGCTCTGTTCCCCATCATTGTATATTTGCTTAAATCTTAGTTAATCCCAGCTATGCTATGTTTCCTCTCTGACCTAAATTATCCCTGCTGTGATCTTTCAGACATACACCTGTCATGTTTTCCAAGCATTTGCTAATCTTAGCCTTTGCAATGTCACCCTAGACTCAATCAGAAAAATAAATGGTTATGCTAATACACATGGCGTATATGTTTTCACAAGCCCTTTTGATTTTTAAATGATGTTTATATAGACAGGTTTGGTCTACAGTATAGATTAAAATAGTGAAAACTTAATTAAGTTCTTATATTAAAAAACTATATTTATATAGTGTTCAATTTTTACCTATTAAACTGTAGTACATTTCTGTAATATATGCAAATTTCCCCAAGTTGTAACCTTTTATAAAAACTCATAGTACAGGAAAATACTTGATAAAAGGTCAGAAATGCCCTAATATTATCTTGCTGTGTGCTGATAGTAGAGTGCCTTTTCTGGTCTTAAATCTCAAGAAATGGTGCCAGCCCTGCCCAGCTGTATTTTTCCAAACTAACTGAATCCCTACTCTTCTCCTCATTTACACAATGTAGAGAATTAATTGTTTTGTAGCCCAAGATAAAAGCTGGGAGGGCTGAGTAAAGAGAATAACACAAGAAGATAACATAGAACAAGTGCGCAAGGCACAGGACACCTTTGAATTTCTAACTAGATGAACAGATTTTTCTGCACTTATCAAACAGATATGACAAAATGCTTTCAATGGGACCTGTATTTAATATAGTATTGTTAGGGTTTGCATACACTTTAAGTCATTTGCATAAGCAACCAGTCCTTTAATTCAAGAAAAGGGCCAGACAAAATTTTGTACTAAAATCTGCCAAGAAATCAAGGTAAAAGTGTTTGCTATCCCCACTTTATACCTGACTTTATAGAAGCTCCCTAGTGCAGTGCGCACACTCATAACCAAATACCAGGTGCAAGAAAAATTGAGTACAAAAAAGTGACACAAAAAAGTGTACAGGGTATACACATGTGAAGAGAAAGGACCCTAGTCCTGATCCCCTGGGGCACAAGGCTCCTCATAGGGACTGAGGTGCTTGTGGGCCACCCATACGAAGCCTGACAGACCCCTTTCTTTTGGAGACCTGCCAAAGCAAGGTCTACCCATGTACTAGGTGAAGCTCCCCTGAAGGGAGACCCCATGGGAGAGAAAAAACCTGACTTTTAAGGCAAGTCTTAGGAACTACACCCTACTAGTTGGGGGTGAGTAAAGTGCAAACATGCTGTGAAAAAACGTAAAGCATAAAAAAAATGATAGGGGTAAAGGACAAGTTCTTTGTGCCATTGTATAGCACAATGGTAGGCCCTTCGGCCAGTATAAAAATTCCTCCAGCTCCAGCCCAGGTGGCAGGTTTGAAAAAAGCATGCAATGGGTGTAGTGACCATAAAGCCATAATAAACGCAAAGTGAGCCACCCCATCATGAAGAATTCTGGCACCCCTTGGCTGCCACTCCAGGGGCACATACACCATGGTCTTCTCTCAGCCCTGTCCCTGACCAGACAAATGCAGCAACGTCCTTGACAGAAAGGAGTTAGCACATTGAACTAGCGCTGCCTTCATCCAGGGACAAGCCCAGTTTCCTAGGCCAAAATCAACCCAGGAGGAGAAAAGACAGTTGCTGCTGATCCTGTGTGTAGCCAGGTGGCAATTTCTTGTAGTCCATTGTACCCTTAAATACTTCTGGGACAAGCATCGATTGGGTATCGGTAGACATAGTGGTACGTACTCCTATTCTAGCCGCTCATGTGCGACCCTGAGGCCATGCAGCAGCACACTCTGTGATCTCTGTTCCTCGAACACAGTGGATCATAGATTGGGGTATTTGGTGTAATTTCATTGGCCCTGTACCATGTGATCACTTTGACCAATCTCAGTGATCATCCATTTAAACAAAGGTGGCAGCTTTTGAAGTCTCTCCTCTCGCAGCAATTGTCTGTAAGAGGAGAGAGAGTGTGTAGTACAGTGCTGGGCACTAAAATACACACTGAAGTAAAAAAAAAATTTAAAAATAGAAACGATCACCACCACTAGAGCAATGCAGTGTCACTATGGTGACATTTTACTGCTTTGGATAGTGATCAGAGAAGAGGGGATTTATTATTGATGCGCACATAATCTGGTGTAGCTGTGCATAGCAACCAATCCACTTCTAACTTCAGCTTGTTCAATTAAGCTATGACAATAAAACCTAAAAGATGATTGTTACTATGCACTGCTGCACCAGATTCTGTGTGCTCCAATTTCAGTAAACCCTCCAATACCATTGTAGCACACAGTGTCTCTGACCATGGCTAAAGAAATACAATGCCACCATAGTGACATTGCACTGCTCTGCTGACAGTGAACCTTTATTTAATTTTTTAGGGTTCATTAACACTTACCAAGCTCTCTGAAGAGCAGTCTGTGTTTATTGTATCTCTTCCTTACCACCTGCTTTAACCCCTCTAGTTACTTGATAGAGTTGGGTGAACAGTTCAGCCGAGCAAAAGTTCAGGCAAACGACCAAATTTGCAGGGCCCTGATTGGGCATGCCCTGATTGGACAAAGCTTTGCCCAATTAGGGCGCAGTGAAAAGCTGGTTGTTAAGGAGTGGAAGAAGAAGCCGGTAACTGTCAATGGCCTTCCCCACTGACAGCTGAATAAAAAAAAACATTGCCGGCAATAAAAAGTGAAAAAATGGCGTGGGAGTCCCACCCCAATCCATACTAGGCCCTTTGGGTCTGGTATAGATTTTATGGGGAACCCCACATCACAATGTAAAAAAAAAACTGCATGGGGTCCCTCCCAAAATCCATACCAGACCCTTATCTGAGCACGCAGCCTGGCAGGCAAGGGGGGGGGATGAGCACCCCCTCCTGAATCATACTATCCCCACAACCCTGGGTTGTGGTTATAGGGGTCTGGGGGCAGGATGCTTATCGGAATCTGGAATCCCCCTTTAACAAGGGGGCCCCCAGATCCTGGCCTCCCTATGTAAATGAGTATGGGGTACATATTAGCCCTACTCAGTCACCAACAAAGTGTCAAAAAATAATAAAAACACAGAGACAGTTTTTGATTCCTTTATTAAAAAATAAAAACAGTGTCCCTCGATGTAAATTCACCATCAATCATGATGCTGACTCCACAGCTGGACCCAAAAAAGAAAAAAAAATTGCTCCGCCATCAACTAAGGCAAACTGCCGAATGCCTGGCTTGCCGTTTGACAGTTCTTATATAGGTAAGGATGATGTCACCTGGTGGCACCACCTCCCCTTGTGACGTCACCAACCGGTGCAAGCTGAGTTGGTGATATATAAGAACTGTCAAACGACAAGTCAGGCACTCGGCAGTTTGCCTTAGTTAACTGCGGATCGATTTTTTTGTGTCCAGCGGTGCAGCAAGCATCATGATTGATTATGGACTTACAACGGGGGGGGACACTGCTTTTTTATAAGGAATTGTCCAGGAGGGAATAGGAAATTATTTTCTACATGCACATTCACCAACACAGGTTGAACTGGATGGACCATTGTCTTTATTCAACCTTACCAACTATGTAACTATGTCAAAAACTATCTCTGTGTTTTTATTACTCTTTGACACTTTTTTGGTGAATGGGCAGGGGTACTATGTACCCCATACTCATTCACATAGGGGGGCAGGATCTTAGGGGGCACCCTTGCTAAAGGGGGCTTCCAGTATCCGATAAGTCTCCTGCCGGCAGACCCTCACAACCACAGCCCAGGGTTGTGGGGATGAGGCCCTTGTCCCTATCAACATGGGGACAAGGTGCTTTAGGGTGGGGGTGCAGATTGCCCCATGCTCCAAAGCATCCAACTCTCCATGTTGAGGGCATGTGGCCTGGTATGGTTCAGGAGGGGGATTCTCACTCGTCCCCCCACCCCCTTTCCTGGTCTGCCAGGCTGCATACTTGGCTAAGGATTTGGTATGGATATTAGTGGGGAACCCACCATGTTTTAAAAAAAGAAAATTGACATGGGGTTCCCCTTAAAATCCATGCCAGTGCAGCCAGTCACAGTGTTCCTGAACACTGCCACACCAGTCCAAGTGTCATTTGCATATGCCGTGCCAGCGTGACGCTGGTAGGAGTCGGCGTGCATACGTGCGGAGTGTATATATATATGCTGCCTCCCTGGACACAGTGTTTTTGCCACACAATCGAAGACGCTATATGCTATGACAGCACTCCATCTCTTTTTTGGCACACATGTAAGCTATTTATAATGTCACCCCACATACTGCTTTGCCAGTTAGCCACTTTCTTCCTCTAACTGTTCTTGGTGAATCGGGACTGTCCTTGATATCTCTATATATTTCTTTCTACACTATCTTCTATGTTAATTTGGTTGTGGTTATATCTTTATCCTATGTGCACAGATTATGATTATCCTCACTACCTTAATTGGGTACTTATTATCTCCACTGTATCTTATTAACATTATGTAACTCGCTGATACTGCATCTATTTATCTTAGACTCCTTGGCAGTCATCACCTGTTCATCATTTTGTTTCACTATGAACATTGGCAATCTGTGTTCTTGGGGGTCAGTGTATGCGCCCTGCTGACACACGGCTCCAGATTACCTCAGCTCCCAGGACAGACAACCTTCCTGGCCCTTGCCCCATAGTTACCACATCTCATTGCATTTGACTCTATGTAAGTATTCAGGGCAGGTTATTTTGTTTTTTCCTGTTATGACCAGTTACAACTAGATTAATTATACTCTATTCTTTATAGATATTCTTGAGCATGTGCCCCTGATGAGTGTTCACAGACAAAACGCGTCAGCAGTTTAGGATGCAGACATATGCCTATATTAGACAATAAATCCAGATCATCATCTACAAATCAATCATGTTTTTACTGTTTTTATATCATTCCTATTTCCTTTGAAATGTGCTGTCCAGATGACATATGCATATACATGAATTTATTGAATGTACCAATTAATTATTCCAGATCATCATGTGGTGCCAAGTTGATATATATCTATGTATCCTTGATGTTCATATTACATGCGCACATACGTGTGTGTGAATATATATGAAGTGATATTTTTTATACTTTTTGTCTTCCATTATTAATATGTATTTCTTACATCTTTCTATGTTCAATAAATATGTCCTTTTACCAATTTACCTCCACAATGTCAATAGCCTCATTCAAATTCCTAATTTTCCCTTCTTTATCTACTTGAACCAGGGATGGAGGCACACCACATATGTGCTTCACCTAAAGTCCCCAAATCCCTCCTTTCTCGAAGTGTCATCATAAGGCATATCAATTTGTACCCCATGCAAGGGCCATATTTACCTACACAGGGATGTACAGGTGTTCCGTGCTTCCCTGTGCAGGCTTATCAATGTCTATTGGGATGTAAAAGCTAAAGGGAGAAAAACGCTGCTCCTAGTCTTACATTTCTTGCGGGTGTGGGTGTAAGGCCCCAAATGCAGGCAGTGTGACCAGCTAGTCACAGTGTTCCTAATCCCCATTACACTAGTCAGCGTTGCCATACCAGTTTTGCCAGCAACAGTGTTCCTGTTCACTAGCCACACCAATGCCACTGTCACCAGAGCCAGTGCATCCATCAACAGTGTCCCTGATCTCTTCCATATCCATAGAGTGTCACCAGAGCCAGTGCAGCCAGCATAATCATTTTTGATCACCCCAACACCAGTGCAGTGTTACTTCTGCCTGCCACCTGTATTGTCTCTGTCCTGTTTTTTTTACCATGGTTCTGCTTTCTGGATCAATCCTTTTCCTGTTTACTAACCACATCTCTGACTGTCGCCTGAACTGACCCACTTGCACATCCCGCTGACTACATTCCTGAGAGACACCACTACCAGCCACGCCCCATGGGCAACTGTACTACTGGAACCACTGGAACTCTTGTGTTCATCTTTTCTTCCGCCTCCTGCACATCCTGGCAAGTGAACATGGCATTCCTGGGGACGGCCACATTCCAGTAGGCTAGGCTTGTTTGGCTTATAAAAATGGGGACTGCTATAGGTGACATTACACTAAGCTATATTGCCTGACTACTCCACCAAAGGTGATCATTACAGTACACTGATTTTGATACAGTTAGTTGATTTTTGTGATACACAAGATGCAATATCCAGTATATAATCAGTCCAAGCTTTGAAAAGTCTCACATATGTGGTATCCCCATACTTGGGAGGAGTAGCAGAGTGTGTTTTGGAGTGTAAATCTAAGTATGTCTATGCTGTTTGTGAAAAATATCTATTTAATTGACAAGTTTGTGTAAAACATACATTTTCCCAAAATGGCTAAACTTGTCTAAATCTTCCAAATTTGCCAACATTTTGGGAAAATCTAAATTTTGGGCCCTTTAACCACTTGCCGACCGCCTAACGTATATATACGTCGGCAGAATGGCACGGGCAGGCAGAATCACGTACCTGTACGTGATCTGCCTCCCGCGGGCGGGGGGTCCGATCGGACCCCCCCCGGTGCCAGCGGCGGTCGGCATTTGACTGGGAGCGTCGGGAGGCGAGGGGGAGACCATCCGATCGTGGCCCCCCCTCGCGATCGCTCCCAGCCAATCGGAATCCTCCCCTGCCTGTGTGTAGTTTCACACAGGCAGAGGATGTGATGTCATCTCTCCTCGGCTTGCCAGTTTCCGTCCCAGCGCCGAGGAGAGAAGACATGTAAGTGCACAACACAAACACACACAGTAGAACATGCCAGGCATACTTTACACCCCCGATCCCCCCCCGATCGCCCCCCGATCCCCCCCCAATCACCCCCCCCCCCCCGTCACAAACTGACAGCAAGCAGTATTTTTTTTTTTTTTTCTGATTACTGCATGGTGTCAGTTTGTGACAGTTAGTGTGTTAGGGCAGTGAATATTACCCCCCTTTAGGTCTAGGATACCCCCCTAACCCCCCCTAATAAAGTTTTAACCCCTTGATCACCCCCCGTCACCAGTGTCACTAAGCGATCATTTTTCTGATCGCTGTATTAGTGTCGCTGGTGACGCTAGTTAGGAACGTAAATATTTAGGTTCGCCGTCAGCGTTTTATAGTGACAGGGACCCCCATATACTATCTAATAAATGTTTTAACCCCTTGATTGCCCCCTAGTTAACCCTTTCACCACTGATCACCGTATAACCGTTACGGGTGACGCTGGTTAGTTCGTTTATTTTTTATAGTGTCAGGGGACCCGCCGTTTATTACCGAATAAAGGTTTAGCCCCCTGATCGCCCGGCGGTGATATGCGTCGCCCCAGGCAGCGTCAGATTAGCGCCAGTACCGCTAACACCCACGCACGCAGCATACGCCTCCCTTAGTGGTATAGTATCTGTACGGATCAATATCTGATCCGATCAGATCTATACTAGTGTCCCCAGCAGTTTAGGGTTCCCAAAAACGCAGTGTTAGCGGGATCAGCCCAGATACCCGCTAGCACCTGTGTTTTTCCCCTCTGCCCAGCCCACCCAAGTGCAGTATCGATCGATCACTGTCACTTACAAAACACTAAACGCATAACTGCAGCGTTCACAGAGTCAGGCCTGATCCCTGCGATCGCTAACAGTTTTCTTGGTAGCGTTTTGGTGAACTGGCAAGCACCAGCCCCAGGCAGCGTCAGGTTAGCGCCAGTACCGCTAACACCCACGCACGCAGCGTACACCTCCCTTAGTGGTATAGTATCTGAACGGATCAATATCTGATCCGATCAGATCTATACTAGCGTCCCCAGCAGTTTAGGGTTCCCAAACACGCAGTGTTAGCGGGATCAGCCCAGATACCTGCTAGCACCTGCGTTTTGCCCCTCCGCCCGGCCCAGCCCACCCAAGTGCAGTATCGATCGATCACTGACACTTACAAAACACTAAACGCATAACTGCAGCGTTCGCAGAGTCAGGCCTGATCCCTGCGATCGCTAACAGTTTTTTTGGTAGCGTTTTGGTGAACTGGCAAGCACCAGCCCCAGGCAGCATCAGGTTAGCGCCAGTACCGCTAACACCCACGCACACACCATACACCTCCCTTAGTGGTATAGTATCTGATCGGATCAATATCTGAACTGATCAGATCTATACTAGCGTCCCCAGCAGTTTAGGGTTTAGCAGTTGAGTATTTTGCAGACCTCACTTTTTGTCACAAAGTTTTGAAAATTGAAAAAAGAAAAAAAAAATTTTTTTTTCTCGTCTTTCTTTATTTTCAAAAACAAATGAGAGCTGCAAAATACTCACCATGCCTCTCAGCAAATAGCTTGGGGTGTCTACTTTCCAAAATGGGGTCATTTGGGGGGGGGTTTGTGCCACCTGGGCATTCCATGGCCTCCGAAACTGTGATAGGTAGTGAGGAGTAAAATCAAAAATGTACGCCCTTAGAAATCCTGAAGGCACTGATTGGTTTTCGGGGCCCCGTACGCGGCTAGGCTCCCAAAAAAGTCCCACACATGTGGTATCCCCGTACTCAGGAGAAGCAGCTAAATGTATTTTGGGGTGCAATTCCACATATGCCCATGGCCTGTGTGAGCAATATATCATTTAGTGACAACTTTGTGCAAAAAAAAAAAAAAAATTTGTCACTTTCCCGCAACTTGTGTCAAAATATAAAACATTCCATGGACTCAACATGCCTCAAAGCAAATAGCTTGGGGTGTCTACTTTCCAAAATGGGGTCATTTGGGGGGGTTTTATGCCATCTGGGCATTTTATGGCCTTCAAAACTATGATAGGTAGTGAGGAGTAAAATCAAAAATGTACGCCCTTAGAAATCCTGAAGGCAGTGATTGGTTTTCGGGGGCCCCGTACGCGGCTAGGCTCCCAAAAAGTCCCACACATGTGGTATCCCCATACTCAGGAGAAGCAGCTAAATGTATTTTGGGGTGCAATTCCACATATGCCCATGGCCTGTGTGAGCAATATATCATTTAGTGACAACTTTTTGTAATTTTTTTTTTTTTTTGTCATTATTCAATCACTTGGGACAAAAAAAATGAATATTCAATGGGCTCAACAAGCCTCTCAGCAATTTCCTTGGGGTGTCTACTTTCCAAAATGGGGTCATTTGTGGGGGTTTTGTACTGCCCTGCCATTTTAGCACCTCAAGAAACGACATAGGCAGTCATAAATTAAAGGCTGTGTAAATTCCAGAAAATGTACCCTAGTTTGTAGGCGCTATAACTTTTGCGCAAACCAATAAATATACACTTATTGACATTTTTTCTACCAAAGACATGTGGCCGAATACATTTTGGCCTAAATGTATGACTAAAATTGAGTTTATTGGATTTTTTTTAGAACAAAAAGTAGAAAATATCATTTTTTTTCAAAATTTTCGGTCTTTTTCCGTGTATAGCGCAAAAAATAAAAACGGCAGAGGTGATCAAATACCATCAAAAGAAAGCTCTATTTGTGGGAAGAAAAGGACGCAAATTTTGTTTGGGTACAGCATTGCATGACCGCGCAATTAGCAGTTAAAGCGACGCAGTGCCGAATTGTAAAAAGTGCTCTGGTCAGGAAGGGGGTAAAACCTTCCGGGGCTGAAGTGGTTAAAATGCTCAAAAATATAAAAAAAAACCTCCAAATTCTAAAAGTCTGTTCAAGTCAGGAATCGGGATCATTCCTTCAATTATTTAAAAAAGGTGAATCTTCTAAAGGACATTTTTGCATACTGTGTCATGATTTTCACCACAAACAGACTGTGGGAGTAAGTTAGAAAATCAGACAAAGTAAATTAAAAAAAAGGTTTGCTTAGTACACTGTAAATGATTGTTATAAAAATCAGGTTTGTGAAATTCCCATTAAAATAATGTAAATTAGGACCCTTGCATATCAACCTCCTTTACTGTATAAGAAAACCTACTGTAACTTACACACCACAGGTCATTCATAACAAAATAAAGGATGTCTTTAAGTCCATTGCATAATAAATCTGCCCTGAACTTTGTTTAGTGTATTTAGTGCTCTAAAGAATAAATAACTTTTTTTCTGTCAGAGCGCACATAGCTCACAGCTGTCGTGCCTCACAAACTAGAAAGTTGAAAATGGAGGAAGAAAAACACTATCGTGCAACTATGTATTGGAGGGTTTAGAAGTCACTCCCATTTGTCTGAAATGTTTGAACCAGGTGTGTCTACAAGAAAGAACTGCTATGCATTACTGTATAGCTGATGTTTGCTTAGCAGCTGGTGATGATAGACAAGTGACCTGTTAGTAAAGTCAATAATAAGTTAGTAAATGAACAGCATTCCAGCTTACAAAAAAAACTCTGTCAGAACCTATTACATACAACCATATGGGCATACACATTAATCCCTATTTAGTTATAATTTCCTTAGCTACTTAACCCCTTCAAAAGTGTATCAAAGTTCATGCAATCATCAAAAGAAATACATAAACAATGTATAGAGCTCAAAGTTATACTAATATATGTCACAGTTCTAGTATCACCAAATTACAAATATTTTGTTGCAAGTATTCTAAAAGAAACTTTTGTGAAAAATTTAAATACTTTGTTCTCTCAATATGGGCTTTTACGAACAGTTAGGAGAATTTTTGCTGAGATACAATATCTCACAAAAGTGAGTACACCCCTCACATTTTTGTAAATATTTTATTATATCTTTTCATGTGACAACACTGAAGATATGACACTTTGCTACAATGTAAATTAATGAGTGTACAGCTTGTATAATAGTGTAAATTTGCTGTCCCCTCAAAATAACTCAACACACAGCCATTAATGTCTAAACCGTTGGCAACAAAAGTGAGTACACCCTAAGTGAAAATGTCCAAATTGGGCCTGATTAGCTTTTTTCCCTCCCTTGTACGATATGACTCATTCGTGTTACAAGATCTCAGGTGTGAATAGGGAGCAGGTGTGTTAAATTTGGTTTTATCGCTCTCACTCTCTCATACTGGTCACTGGACATTCAACATGGCACCTCATAGCAAAAAACTCTGAGGATCTGAAAAAAAAAGAATTGTTGCTCTACATAAAGATGGCCTAGGCTATAAGAAGATTGCCAAGACCCTGAAACTGAGCTGCAGCATGGTGGTTAAGACCATACAGCGGTTTAACAGGACAGGTTCCACTCAGAACAGGTCTCGCCATGGTCAACCAAAGAGGTTGAGTGCACGTGCTCAGCGTCATATTCAGAGGCTGTCTTTGGAAAATAAATGTATGAGTGCTGCCAGCATTGCTGCAGAGGTTAAAGGGTTGGGGGGTCAGCCTGTCAGTGCTCAGACCATATGCTGCACACTGCATTAAATTGGTCTGCATGGCTGTCATCCAAGAAGGAAGTCTCTTCTAAAGATGATGCACAAGAAAGCCCACAAACAGTTTGCTGAAGACAAGCAGACTAAGGACATGGATTACTGGAACCATGTCCTGTGGTCTGATGAGACCAAGATAAATTTATTTGGTTCAGATGGTGTCAAGCGTGTGTGGCGACAACCAGGTGAGGAGTACAAAGACAAGTGTGGCTTGCCTACAGTCAAGCATGGTGGTGGGAGTGTCATGGTCTGTGGCTGCATGAGAGCTGCCGACACTGGAGAGCTACGGTTCATTGAGGGAACCATGCATGCCAACATATACTGTGACATACTGAAGCAGAGCATGATCCCCTCCCTTCAGAGACTAGGCCCCAGGGCAGTATTCCAACATGATAACAACCCCAAACACACCTCCAAGACAACCACTGCCTTGCTAAAGAAGCTGAGGGTAAAGGTGATGGACTGGCCAGGCATGTCTCCAGACCAGACCTAAACCCTATTGAGCATCTTTGGGGGAACTTCAAATGGAAGGTGGAGGAGCACAAGGTCTCTAACATCCACCAGCTCCGTGATGTTGTCATGGAGGAGTTGAAGAGGACTCCAGTGGCAACCTGTGAAGCTCTGGTGAACTCCATCCCCAAGAGGGTTAAGGCAGTGCTGGAAAATAATGGTGGCCACACAAAATATTGACACTTTGGGCCCAATTTGGACATTTTCACTTAGGGGTGTACTCACTTTTGTTGCCAGCAGTTTAGACATTAATGGCTGTGTGTTGAGTTATTTTGAGGGGACAGCAAATTTACACTGTTATACAAGCTGTACAATCACTACTTTACATTGTAGCAAAGTGTCATTTTTTCAGTGTTGTCGCATGAAAAGATATTATTATTATTATTATTAATATACAGGTTTTATATAGCGCCAACAGTTTGCGCAGTGCTTTACAACATGAGAGCAGACATTACAGTTACATTACAATTTGGTACAAGAGGAATCGGAGGGCCCTGCTCATTAGAGCTTACAATCTAAAAAAGAAGGGTCAATTGATACAAAAGGTAATAGCTGTGGGGGGATGAGCTGATGGAGGAAGTAAAACGGTGTTAGTTAGAAGCAGGATGGGCTTCTTTGAAGAGGAGGGTTTTCAGGGATCACCTAAAGATGGATAGATTAGGGGACAGTCGGACAGATTGGGGTAGGGAGTTCCAAAGGATGGGAGAAGCTCTGGAGAAATCCTGGAGGCGAGCATGGGAGGAGGTGACAAGGGAGCTAGAGAGTAGGAGGTCTTGGGATGACTGAAGAGAGCGGCTTGGTTGGTATTTTGGGACTAGGTTAGTGATGTAGCTGGGTGAAGAGTTATGGCTGGCTTTGTAAACTATTGTTAGTACTTTGAATTTTATTCGTTGGGTGAGTGGAAGCCAGTGAAGGGATTGGCAGAGAGGGGTGGAGGACACTGAATGGTTTGTAAGGTGGATGAGTCTTGCAGCGGCATTCATTATGGACTGAAGGGGGGATAGTCTATGTAAGGGTAATCCAATGAGGAGGGAGTTGCAGTAATCAAGGCGAGAGATGACCAGGGAGTAAATTAGAAGCTTGGTGGTGTCATTAGTTAAAAAGGGGCATATTCTGGAAATGTTGTGGAGGCTATGGCGGCATGATTTGGATAGGGATTGTATGTGGGCCTGAAAGGACAGTTCAGAGTCTAAGGTTACCCCTAGCACCCTGGCATGCGGGGACAGACTGATAGATGTGCCATTGATCTTGACAGAGATGTCAGGGGAAGGGGCACGTGGGGGAGGAAATATTAAGAGCTCAGTTTTAGGAAGTGGTTTGACATCCAGGCTGATATGTCTGTTAGTAGATCAGTGATGTGTGAGGAGATTGATGGGGTGAGCTGAGGGGCAGAGAGATAGATTTGGGTGTCATCAGCATATAAATGGTTGTGAAAGCCATGGGAGGCTATCAGCTGACCCAGGGAGGACATGTAGATCGAGAATAGTAGAGGTCCAAGGACAGAACCTTGGGGGACCCCAACGGCAAGAGGCGTTGGAGAAGAAGTGGAGTTGTAAGTGACACTGAAGGTGCGATGAGATAGGTAAGATTCGAACCAGTGCAGCCATGGAAACCAAGCAAATTGAGTTTTTTGAGGAGGAGGGGGTGGTCAACTGTATCAAAGGCAGCAGAAAGGTCCAAGAGTAAAGAGTAAAAGATATAATAAAATATTTACAAAAATGTGAGGGGTGTACTCACTTTTGTGAGATACTGTAGCTAGAAGCCACAGTGATCTCTTCTTTTCATAGACAAAAGTTATGCAGGTTCGTATCAGGCAAATGTGCCTGTTTGCATAATGATTTTTACTGGTAACTCTCATTCCTCTTCTAAAATAACATCCAACCATTAGGAGGACTGCAACTAGTAGGGATAATAATCCTTCAAGGGGGCTGCAAGAATGTAAGCAGGATTCTTTTATCATATTCTGTATTAGATTACAGTTTTTGGTGAACTTAAGTCTTATTTTAGTCCACGCCACTCCTGCCCACTTCCCACCAGACCAGGCTGTCACTATGGGAGCATGTCATTGCTGAGTCCTGAGTTGCAGTCAATGTCACCGGTTCCAGACAAAGATTGGGAGGAGGCCTAATCACTGATCATTTGGTGGTGAGTGGTTATTGGCCACAACGTCCTTCCCACTTCTTAAAGGGACAGTGTCACCTACTTTTAGTATACAGTTTTGGTACCTAAGCCCGGTCTTGTGGGATCCACTCAAATCTGAGTACTCCAACACCAGAACTTTGAGCCCCAATGATCACCAACACATTTGCCAGTGGGAAGGGTTTGGAAACAATAACAGAACTTTAGTTTCCAGGAACAACCCTTAGTTAGGACCTCCCTGGTTTGGGACAGAGATGGTCTGCCCTCCAGTTATTTATGGTGTTATACAAAATTGGTATCTGTTATTGTTAACTGTTATTGCCATTTTGTTTATCGATTTGCTGAGCGTGTTGTGCAAATAAATAACGCACCTTTAGCCTCGATGTGTCTCAGGGGGTGTTACATTGCCAGAAGGGTTGTTGTCATCTAGAACCAGGGATCCTAAATATCAGCAGCTCCTTCAGGGGTAAGCACTATGTGCACAAGGCACCAAAGTAAAGACACTGTTTAGTAGAGAAACCCCTAATATATGTATGAAAACATTTTCAAAAAAATGTTGAAGTACCATAAAATTGTCTTCTATAGCCAGGTCATATGATCCTGCTGTTCGTCTTCCTGTTTATCAGGTTAGCCTGAAAGGAAAAACCACAGCAAAGGATCAAGTTGGTACCATATGAATTAGTTACATGGAACTGGGAGAAGAATTTGTTCTGTGCAGAAAATCCAGAATACCTTTTTCATAGATTTGAGTAAAATCCAGACCCGTTTGCCAGACATCAAAGCCAGACACTGACCATTTACTTTTCTCAAATTCTTAAATTTTCAAAGTTATTGCGCAGATAAACCCAAGGTTAGAAAACCTCTGGCAAAAACAATACGCATAAGATTGTAAACAGCATATACAAAATAGAAAGTTGCTGCGCTAAAATTACAAAGAAATAAAGTCTCAAATGTTACAGTCCAATTAGAAGAGATATAGTTTGATTAGGAAACTAGTAGATCACTCCAAGGAGAATGTAAAGGATAAAGTGTTTAACATGTATGGAAAAAAACACCTTGGTAGTGAATATCGTATAAAAAAGGTGAAACGCCCCCCAGGTGCGCCTCCACCATATAATATGAGATGGCCACTCACCAGAGGAAATGGACTCTAGATTATAAGAGGCATGAGTTTAGTATGATAGATATCCTTAACAGGAGCCATCAACCCTCTTTCCTTTGCAGCAAAATGGGAGACTTCTATGACTTTTCTTTGGTGTCCAATGGAAACACTCACATAGTGAAAAATCGATGGTTCACTGGCATATCATGCATGTAAGATGAATCAAAGAAACTATCATAGTGTGAAACAGTATGAAATGTATTAGTGATAAAAGATACCAACTACTTACATAGAGGCAGTTAAAAACATGCATAAATGCAATGTATATCCACCCTGGTATTCAAGCCAACAGCCACATAGGATCGGTGGGTATGGTAACGTCACAATCATGGATTCTGTCCAGCGCGTTTTGTGAAAGATCACATCATCGGGGGCATGGGGGCCACACTCATCACTACACATTTATATAAAATAGGGGAGTACAGTTAAGACCAAACAGCTGTTTTCAAGCCTTGGTTTGAAAACCAAAATAGCCACCGTTACCATATATTCGATGGCCAAGCCTCGTTTCCAATTACACCACCATAATGTGATGAGAGGTCAAGCCTCGTTTTGATCTCTATATGGAATTGGATATCCAAGCTTTGTTTTAAGTAAAGCAGCCACAGTAGATATGTGCATTGGATTTGCCGACTGTAATATATGAGTGTATTGGGCTAAAAAACCAAGCCTGATCTTGACTATATCGACTTGGCTATATTGAATGCATGTTTAAGAATGGCAAGACATATACTCAAGCCTCATTTTTATTTCAGCAGCCATTTTAAGTGTTGGAAATATTGTCTGTCAAGATAGATGGAGAAGCAGGGAATCGAACCTGACAACTCTGATCTAAACTGAACCAAGCAACTAAATAAAAGTAGTTGTATATAAAAATATTGTATACTAAAAGTCAAACCAAAGTCTGGCAGGAAGTAAATAGCTTAAACTCATGTTAAAAAATAAAATAAACATAATACACAGCCTTCTGATATTAAGTGGAACTCTGCCCTCAAACAAAGGTACGAGATGTTCAACACAAAAGACTCATGGTACAATAGGTAAAACATAAACAATATAATCAATGGTTGGTAATAATGATATGTGCTTGCAACCATCCCTCAGAAACTTGCACAAAACATCTCAACGTAATTGAATGGGAAAATGTAAGCATTACTGATAAAAGCATTTACTGTATATCCCATTCTACGTTCATTCCATGAGGTGTATAAGATTTAAATTTATGGATCCACCGGGTCTCAAGCTGGGATGTATTTTTGTCAATTGCTATAAAAAATGTACCTTGCAGGTCCCTGTTATGACAACATGCAAAGTGTTTAGGAACATAATGCTCCTTGGTACCCTTTCTGATGTTGTTGATATGTTCACCAACATGTACAGAGAATTATCTGATTGTTCTGCCAACGTATTGTTTCCCACAAGAGCAGGTGATCAGATAAACTATATTTTTAGTTAATTGTATACCTTTTGGCAGGTAAACATGCCAGTTTTCTTTTTTACAAGGATAGTACCCTATTAGCTCATGGAAGAAGGTGGGTCTTTTGGGAGGATCAATTACATTGGGGGCTATTCTGGCCTGTAATGATGGTAGGCCCTTAAAGACCCTGGACTTGTCCGGCAGTAGAGGACTTGGGATGAGCCGAACACCCCCCTGTTCGGTTCGCACCAGAACATGCGAACAGGCAAAAAATTTGTTCGAACATGCGAACACCGTTAAAGTCTATGGGACTCGAACATGAATAATCAAAAGTGCTAATTTTAAAGGCTTATATGCAAGTTATTGTCATAAAAAGTGTTTTTTTGGACCTGGGTTCTGCCCCAGGGAACATGTATCAATGCAAAGAAAAGTTTTAAAAACGTTTTTTCAGGAGCAGTGATTTTAATAATGCTTAAAGTGAAACAATAAAAGTGTAATATTCCTTTAAATTTCGTACCTGGGGGGTGTCTATAGTATGCCTGTAAAGGGGCGCATGTTTCCCGTGTTTAGAACAGTCTGACAGCAAAATGACATTTCAAAGGAAAAAAGTCATTTAAAACCCATGGCTATAATGAATTGTCGGTCCGAAAATACACATAAAAGTGTATTGTGTACGGTCCGACAATACACAGAAAAGTTCATTGATAAAAACGGCATGGGATTTCCCCACAGGGGAACCCCAAACCAAAATTTAAAAAAATAAATGGGCTGGGGGTCCCCCTAAATTCCATACCAGGCCCTTCAGGTCTGGTATGGATATTAAGGGGAACCCCGCGCCAAAATTAGAAAAAAAAAATGGCGTGGGGGTCCCCCTCAAAATCCATACCAGACCTTTTAAGGGGAACCCCGCGCCAAATTTTTAAAAGAAAAATGGCGTGGGGCCCCCCAAAAATCCATACCAGACCCTTATCCGAGCACGCAACCTGGCAGGCCGCAGGAAAAGAGGGGGGATGAGAGAGCGGCCTCCCTCCCTCCTGAACCGTACCAGGCCACATGCCCTCAACATTGGGAGGGTGCTTTGGGGTAGGGGCCTCCCAAAGCACCTTGTCCCCATGTTGATGAGGACAAGGGCCTCATCCCCACAACCCTTGGCTGGTGGTTGTGGGGGTCTGCGGGCGGGGGGCTTATCGGAATCTAAAAAAATTTTAACAAGGGGACCCCCAGATCCTGCCCCCTCGTGTGAAATGGTATTGGGGTACAAAAGTGCCCCTACCATTTTACAAAAAAGTGTCAAAAATGTTAAAAATGACAAGAGACTGTTTTTGACAATTCCTTTATTTAAAGTCTTCTTTGCATCTTCTTCAGGTCTTCTTCCTTCCTTCCTTCCTTCATCCTTCAGTTTCTTCCTCCATCTTCTTCTTCCTCTGGTTCTTCCTCCGATCCTCTGCTTCATGCTCCGGTGTTCTCGTCCAGCATCTTCCTCTGCGGCGTATTCTTCTCCGCTTCATTCTTGGGCCGCTCCGCATCCATGGGAGGCTCCCACTGTGTGACGCTTCTCTTCTTCTGACACTTCTTAAATAACGGAGGGTGGGGCCACCCGGTGACCCCGCCCACCTCTGACGCACAGGGACTTGACGGGGACTTCCCTATGGGTTTCCCTGTGACGTCAGAGGGGGGTGGGGTCACCCGTATTTATGTGTAGGAGGGTTCCACCACCATTGTAAATCTTGCCAGATACACTATCTAGCCAAAATTTAAAAAAGTTAAGTTAAAATTTGATTTGGCCCCACCCTTTGCAGCTAGAACAGCTTCTGGGAAGGCTGGGAAGCCTTTCCACAAGGTTTAGTGTGTCTATGGGAATGTTTGACCATTCTTTCAGAAGTGCATTTGTGAGGCCAGGCACTGATGTTGGATGAGAAGGCCTGGCTCGCAGTCTCTACTCTAATTCAGCCAAAAGGTGTTCTATCGGGTTGAGGTCAGGACTCTGTGCAGGCCAGTCAAGTTCCTCCACCCCAAACTCGCTCATCCATGTCTTTATGGACCTTGTTTTGTGCACTGGTGTGCAGTCATGTAGGAACAGGAAGGGGCCATCCCCAAACTGTTCCCACAAAGTTGGGAGTATGAAATTGTCCAAAATGTCTTGGTATGATGATGCCTTAAGAGTTCCCTTCGCTGGAACTAAGGGGCCAAGCCCAAACCTTGAAAAACACCACCACACTATAATCCCCCCTCCACCAAATGATTTGAAACAGTGCACAAAGCATGGTCCATAAAGACATGGATGAGTGAGTTTGGGGTGGAGGAACTTGACTGGCCTGGACAGAGTCCTGACACAACAGAACACCTTGGGGATGGATTAGAGTGGAGACTGTAAGCCAGGCCTTCTCGTTCATCATCAGTGCCTGACCTCACAAATGCACTTGGAAGAATGGTCAAACCTTGTGGACAGCCTTCCCAGAAGAATTGAAGCTGTTGTAGCTGCAAAGGGTGGGCCAACTCAATATTGAACCCTACGGACTAAGACTGGGATGCCATTACAGTTCATGTGCATTTAAAGGCAGGCGTCCCAATACTTAGGCCAATATATTGTATATTGCTTGTGACACTGAGCATGGCTATGGACTTAGGACTGGTTCACACCACAGAGATGCAGAGAACATGTGTGAGGCTGCCTGCTGGCTAAGTGGGTAGCGATTCTGTCTAGCAGCACTGGGGTTGCTGGTACAATTCCCCAACATGCTAATGCTTGTGTTGAAGTTTATATGTTCTCCATGTGTGGGTTTCTCACCACAATCAAAAGACATGCTGGCATTTTATTTGTCTCCTGTTGAAATAGTCTCTAATGTAAGTAAGTTAATTTTGGACTTTAGATTGGAAGCTCATTGCAGCCAGGGACTGATGTTAATGGGGGTTATTTATGAAAGGCAAATCCACTTTGCACTACAAGTGATCTGAGAGGAAGATCTGAAATGAGTGGAAACTCTGCTGATTGTATTATCCAATCATTTGCAAGCTAAAATGCTGTTTTTATTTTCCTTTTATGTCCCCCTCAGATCTACAGCGACTGCACTTCCAAGTGCACTTTCAGTGCATTTTCAAGTGCACTTTGCACTTGTAGAGCAAAGTGGATTTGCCTTTCGTAAATAACCCCCAATATTTGTTAGCACTAATCATGCCCAGGAACTTGGACATTTAAAATTGTAGAGTTTACACGGCACAGGTACATATGCTTAGAAAACGGTTGCTTTGTTTATGTGGATGCAAATAGACTTCGATCTTTGGCCTGTAGTTGGAGATTTGATGCACATAGTAAAGGGCTAACACAGTTGCAAATAGTATTATGTGTTCCTGCTCATCAGGTGCAATCACTTTAGACATACACAAAGAGACAGATTGAAAGCTACTTGTGGGCGTGTACTTCTATTGGGCATGTGTCAGTGTGCTAACAATACAAGCTACCTTATATAAAGAGGTGCAGTAGGGGGGCTCGTTTGGCCTGAGAAGAGGCCAGGTTTTTTGCTGTGATTTGTGGGGGAGAAGGAGGGCCTAAGAACAAGCCAGAATTTTCCTTGCAGTGTGCTGCTCAGCCTCCTGTCTTACGATCGGGTGTCATATATGCCTATGTTTTGAGTTGGGGGTGTTCTGGGGGGACCCCCAGATAAACGAGAGGCCAAAGAAAGGTGGTGAGGGGAGTGCAGGTAGGCCTAGACAGTTGGTGGTTATAGGGGATTCTAAAATCAGAAGGACTGATAGAATAATTTGTCCCCAGGATTGCCTCAACCGAATGGTTTGCTGTCTCCCTGGTGCTAGGGTTCGGCATGTGGTGGACCGGGTGGATAAATTACTGGGAGGGGCTGGGCATGACCCAGCTGTCTTGGTCCACGTTGGAACCAATGACAGTATACATGGAAGGTGGAGGCTCCTTAAGAATCAATTTAAAGAACTAGGCTGCAAGTTGAAGGGAAGGACCTCCAAGGTGATATTCTCTGAAATATTACCTGTGCCATGCGCAACACAGGAAAGGCAGGGGGTGATTAGAGAGCTGAATGCATGGCTCAGGACCTGGTGTAGGGAGGAGAGATTTGGGTTTCTAGAGCACTGGGCTGACTTTTCATTGGGGTGCAACCTATATGCTAAAGACAGTTTGCACTTGGATGGAAGGGGGTCTGCTGTGCGGGGGGAGAGGTTTATGGGAAGGCTGGAGGAGTATTTAAACTAGGATTGAGGGGGAGGGTGAACTAGAATTACATCGGGCAGATAGGTCAGTTAGGGGTCAGACATTAATGGAGGGTGGAATGGGGATAGCTGGGGGGAGGGTTATGGCAGGTGACAAGAAATTTCCCATGTTGCAAACAGCCATTGGAAACTATAGTGGCATTTGTACTACTAAAAATGATATGAAAAACACCAGAGCAAAATGTAATAATGCATTAAAGTGTTTGTACACCAATGACAGAAGTCTGCCAAGCAAAATAGGTAAGTTGGAAGCTCTGATGCACGAGAAGAGCTATGATGTAATCGGTATTGCTGAAACTTGACTTCAATCCTCACATGACTGGGCTATTCTTATTCCTGGCTATGCACTCTTTTGGAGAAAAAGGAAAGGTGGCGGGGCCTGTCTCTGTGTGGGAAGTGATCTCAAAGCAAGTGTGAAAGAGGACCTGGTTGATGGAGAGTGTGATGAGTCTGAAGCATTATGGGTGGAACTGCATATAGATGGGCGTAGTTCAAAGTTAATCATTGGAGTTTGTTATAGACCACCCAATGTTAACAAGGAGGTGGAGACTCAGCTCCTTGCACAGATGGAAAGGTCTGCAAGGGCTGGGACAGTGATAATAATGGGAGATTTTAACTACCCAGAAATTGACTGGAGTAATGGCACTGCTGGGATAGTTAAAGGGCAAAAATGTATAAACCTATTACAGGAAAATGTTATGGTCCAGTTTATTGAGGCCCCAACTAGGAATGAAGCTCTGTTGGACCTGGTAATCTCAAACCATGCAGAGCTTATTACTAATGTCCAGATAAAGGAACACCTGGGTAGCAGTGATCATAACATGATTTCATTTGATGTTAGCTGTAAACAAGAAATACATACGGGAAAGATAAAAACACTTCACTTCAAGTGAGCAAATTTTCCAAGGTTGAGGGCTGCTCTCCAGGATTTAGACTGGGGGGGAATATTTGCATTGATAAACACAGAACAGAAATGGGAATTCTTCAAAAAGACTGTTTGGGACCTCACTGCAAAGTATAGTCCCATGGGCAATAAGTTGAAAAGGCTAAAAACAAAACCTATGTGGCTCACAGCCAAAGTTAAAGAAGCTATAAACAATAAGAAAAGAGCTTTTAATAAATATAAAAATGAAGGAACACTAGTGTCGTTTAAATGTTACAAAGAATTTAACAGAATATGTAAAAAGGAAATCAAGGATGCAAAAATTCAAAACGAAGGACAGATTGCAAAAGATAGTAGGACAAACCCCCAAAAATTCTTCAAATATATTAATAGTAAAAAGGCCAGGTTTGAGCATGTAGGCCCTTTACAAAATAATCTAGAGTGGGTGACTGGGTACAAAGAGAAGGCAAATTTATTAAATACTTTCTTCAGCTCTGTGTATACAAAAGAGCATGGGGGAGCTCATGTCCATAATGGGGGTGGTAGTGACACAGCCCCGAATGATCCACAATGGCTCAAAAGTGATATGGTCCAGAATTATTTAGACAGAATAAAGGTGGATAAAGCGACCGGACCTGATGGCATCCACCCACGGATCCTAAAAGAATTGAGCGCTGTAATTTCGGAGCTCAGCTATGAGGAAAGATTAGAGGAACTGAATTTATTCACTCTTGAGAAGAGAAGAATAAGGGGGGATATGCTCAACTCTTTATGTCTAGAGGAAAAGAGATTTCATCTCCAAATAAGCAAAGGTTTCTTCACAGTAAGAGCTGTGAAAATGTGGAATAGACTCCCGTGAGAGGTGGTTCTGGCCAGCTCAGTAGATTGCTTTAAAAAAGGCCTGCATACTTTCCTAAATGTACATAATATAACTGGGTACTAACATTTATAGGTAAAGTTGATCCAGGGAAAATCCGATTGCCTCTTGGGGGATCAGGAAGGAATTTTTTCCCCTGCTGTAGCAAATTGGAGCATGCTCTGCTGGGGTTTTTTGCCTTCCTCTGGATCAACTGAGGGTATAAAATTGGTTATATTGGATTGTACGATATTTTTTATTTTATTTATTGTTTTTAAGGTTGAACTGGATAGACTTGTGTCTATTTTCAACCTAACTATGTAACTATGTAAAGGCGGAACCAAAAAAGGACGTCGCCATGTCGCCGGGTCCGATACGTTTGGGAAATTCCACGAAAATCCAGGTAAAGTCTGAATATTGTGGTGAAGTGAGTCTGAAGACGATCGCTGTGGATGTTTTACAGAAGTTGCTGAATTTACAGGTCAGTGACATATTTGCTCTCCAAGATTTTGTGGTCAGTGGTCAATACAATGTTTCTTGTCATACTGAGGATACCTACCAAGCTTCATATGAGAATTGGGTGAAGGCGGATCTGGGAGGAAATTTGCTAACTAAGATGGACGTCAGTTTATTGTTTGTTCCTGGATTGAAGACCATGATTATACATTGTTATAATCCTTTTTTGGAGCCGGAATTGGTAAGACAATTTTTGTTGCGGTATTGTGTGGGGGCTGACAGAGGAGAGAAGCTTTATAACCAGTATGGCATGTGTAGAGGTAAACTGCGTTTTAAAGTATGCATGAAGAGGGACGCATCAGGTTTTTGTGGTGTGTGTCACCCTCCCCCGGCATTTACCATTGCTGGGGAGTGGTGTACTGTTTTCTATTCTAGGCAACCCGTTACTGCAGGGGGTGATTTCAGTATGGACATATTTGTGAGGATTGCCCTTCTAAGCATTGCTGTAGAGTGTGCTTGAAGCTGGGACACAATGCAGCAGAGTGCAAGGAAAAAAAATGCGATCTGTGTGGTTCAGGGGAGCATATGGTCAGAAACTGTCTGAAAATAGTGGGGAGGAAGATGTTCTCGTATGCGGAGGCTGTGCAGAGATGGCGGTTTATAAGGCAAAATGTGAGCCAAGAACCAGAGGAGCAGGAGACTGAGCGGGCGGATGAAGGGGGTGAGCAGGTGGCCAGCACGGAAGGTGGAAAGGCGCCAACCCCGCCAGATGCTAGAAATCCCGCTAGTAGCTCCAAGGAAGGTGTCGGACAGGAACTGCAAGGGAGTATGGGTAAAAGTGGAGTGAATATTAATCTGACAGAGGAAAGGATAATGAGATGCAGGTTGGTGGGGCGGAAGAAGCTGTGGCGGATGAAGGCATAGTGGGAGGGAGGGAGGGTGTTAGGGAGGTGGGTGGAGTGTGTGAAGAGTTGATCGCGTTGATAAAACAGGTGTAAGCAGAGCAGGAGAGTCAATATGTAGATGAGGAGGTTGGTGAGTGGGCTGAGGATATGGAGGTGCTGGAGGTGAGGAGGAAGGAGGGATCAGGATCAAAAGACCTTTTAACCGCCACTCAAAGACCAGGACCTGAGGTGGAGCAGGGGAGTTAGGCATGGAGAAAGAAGCCTAAATGGGACTTGTCTTTGGGTTTGAGCCCAGGTGGTGGTGGGTGTGTACTGCCAAGTTTAAGTATGGATTCACAAGTGTCAGATGGTTCAAGTGGAGCAACATCACCACTGGGCTTGGTAGGTTCTCCTGCCATGCAATATTTGGAGAGTGAATCAGTTAATCCTCTTGTGAAAAGGTACAGGGGACAGAAGTGGAAAAGCGCTTCCTGATGGAGGGGTTTAGTGTTTTCTGCAGGATTTTTTTGATCCTTCTCATGGCTTTGTCTATATGTAGTGTGAATGTGCGTTCGATTGTATCTGTCTATCATCATGCAGCCGTTTTGTCTGAGTTGGCCAAGATTGAGCGTGATGTCTTGTGTTTGCAAGAGTGTGGTTTGTGGTATGCTCCAGGCCATGGGGACTGCTCTGCAGGACCAGCAGTTTGGTCCTTTACTGCGGAAAATAAAAGTGAAGGGATGGGGGTGCTCTTTAAAAACCCAGAAATGAAAGTTGAATCATGGGAGGAAGTGGTGATAGGAAGAGTTCTGAGTGTAATGTTTACCTACCTTGAAGAGTCCTTTAAGTTGGTATGTGTTTATGCACCAGTGCGAAAAACTGCCAGGATGGATTTGTTGGAAATTTTGAGGCTCTACCTTGTGGGGAGAGGAAAGATAATTGTTGCTAGAGACTTTAATCTTATTAGGACTGCTGAAGATAGAGTAGGCCAAGGTGAAAGCCGGACCGATGTCACCAGCACAGCTTTTAATGTAATTTTGCAGGATTTTTGTTTGCAAGATGGAGCGGTTTGCTACTATGGAAATGGTAAAGCCCCAGCAACCTTTTTTTTCAGATAAGGGAAGCGTGAAATCCCAAATTGACTTTATTTTAGGTTCCAGGGCACTGAAGGTGGCAGAGTGGAAGCAATGGAAGGTGTCTTTCTCCGACCACCAGGTTTTGGTGGGAAAGTTTATTTTTGATCAAGATGTCAAGACTGGGAGAGGAATCTGGAAATTAAGTAATCTGCTATTGGAAGACCAAGGGATTTTTGATAAGTTTGCTCTGCAATACAAAGTGTGGTTGGGAGGGAAGGGGGATTTTGAATCCTTTTTCGAGTGGTGGGACTGGCTGAAGGAGCGAATCGAGCTCTTCTTTCTTCAAGCAGCTGTAAAGAAGGCAAGGAAAGAGAAACAAGAAGGGAGAGCTCTCCAGCATAGGTTGAGACTCCTGCTTAAATTAAGGCAGGGGGGCTGGGAGTTAGAATAGGAGATTGGAAAGCTATGGGAGGAGATGAAGAAAGCTTGGGTGATGAGAGGGAAGAAGCTAATCTTCCAAGCTAAAGTGAAGGACATGGAGGAAGGGGAGACATGTTCGTGGTTCTTCTTCAAGAAGCTCTTGAGGGGGCACAATGTGATGAAATCGGTGATGGTGCAGGGACAGGAGGTGAATGGTGAGAAAGTGATGGAGGCGGTGAGTGAGTTTTATACAGATTAGTTTGCAGGCAGACGTGGAGTAAGTGCTGAGGGGATGCAAGAGTATTGCGAGAAAGTGGATGCAAGATTTGTCTGAGGAGGATAGGTTTGGTATGTGTGTGGTTGTGTCTGAGGAGGAAGTGACTGTTGAGTTCTTTTGTAAAGTGTGGGAGGTGATAAAGAATGAGGTGTGTGAGTTGGTGTTTGAAGTGGGGGAGATGCCAAACTCCTTAAGGGAGGGGGTGATTACCCTCATCTATAAAAAAGGCGACATTCGGAATTGGCGGCCAATTACACTGTTGAACGTTGACTACAAGAATGTGGCAAGGTTGATTGCCGATCGAGTCAAGCTTGTGATTGGCGAAGTGATTGGGGAGCAGCAGGTGTGTGCGGTTCCTGGTCGGATTTCTGACAATCTATCTTTGCTGAGGGATGTCATATACTACGCGCAATCTAACATCTTTCCGTGCCTTCTATAGTCGATTGACCTTGAAAAGGCCTACGACAAAGTCTCCCATCAGTTTCTGTTTCAGATTCTGGAGGTCCTAGGGTTTCTGGACCAGCTAATAAAGGTTATCAGAGGACTATACAAAGGCGTCTCAAGTCAGGTTTTGGCCAACGGTACTCTAGGGGGGAGTATCTCTGTGATGTCTGGTGTTAGGCAAGGGTGCCCCCTGTTGCCTTTGATGTTCATCTGCTTGATGGAGCCATTACTGAGTGCAGTGAAGAAGGACAAGGCATTCAAGGGTGTGTTTGTGTCTGGCAGTTTTGGAAGGAGTGTGAAAGTGTTGGGGTACATGGATGATGTTGTGTTGGTGGCTGGTGGAATGTCTGATGTGCGGCGTGGAAGATTGCAGGTCAGTCTGTTCTGCAGTGTGTCTGGGATGAGTGTGAATTGGAGTAAGTGTCAGGTCTGTAGTGTGGGCCATGAGGTGGAGGTGGAGAGGATGGAGGTGCTGGGTGTGGGTTTTGGCAGGGGGAGTCGCAGTTTTCAGAAGGTGACTGAGCGTATGGAGGAAAAGTTGTCTATGTGGAGGATGCGTGAATTGTCCTGCACCGGGAAAGTGTTGATCATCAAGTCAGTGATTCTTCCGATTATGTTGTATGTCTCTATTGTCTTCCTGCCTCCTGCTGATGGTTGGGTGAGGAAGATGATGAGGTTATTGTTCTTGTTCTTTTGGGGAGGGAGGATGGAAAAGTGTGCAAGGGAGAAGATTACTAAACCAAAGGCCAAAGGTAGCTTCGGACTTCCATAGATCGGGGACTTTTTGATGCTGCATTACTGGGTGATGTTGATAAGGACCCTAAGAGGTAACAGAATCGGGAAGGAGATGATGCAGTACCTTGGAGGAAGATTGTTTACAAGATGGGGACTCTACAGGCGGGCCCTGGAAAAGCCACAGGCATGGGTCGTTCCTCAGTATTTTTTGGTATTAACCAAGATCTGGGAAGGATGGAGGTTGGGGGGTCTGGGGAGGGAGGTTGGTAATAAAAAGAAACTTAATGCTTGGATTTCTGGAGAGATTTTTCCGAATGGGATACAGTACTTAAGAGAGAAGGAAAGTGTACAAATTTGGAAGAGTATGAACACAAGAGGAATGACTAACCGCCAAAGGGACATATCCTGGTTGACCTTTATGGGGTGTCTGATGACCATGAGTTTTCTGAAAAGTAGGGATTTGGTAAGATCGGAGTTGTGTCAAAGGGAGGGCTGTGGGGGAGTGGAGGACGTGTTCCATGTGTTTTGAAACTGTGTCTTTGCTAAAGAAGTGCTGGGAAAGTTGAAGAGCTTCCTGAGGGAGGTGGTGGGGGTGGTTTTTGTAAGGGAGGAAATGGTGGTTCTGGGTTTGTGGGGATTGGAGAAAAATGCAGCCAGGAAGGCATGGTGCTTTTCTGTTTTCTACAAGGAAGTAATGTGGGATGTGAGGAATGTATGGGTAGGAAGGAACAGGTTCATTTCTGTAGAAGATGCAGTGAGGTTATTTTTGTCTACGATGTATATTGTTTATCTTTTTGATGTGAAAGGGATGGGGGAGGAAGAAGCTGGGAGATATTGGAAGAGGGATAAATGGAATGTCTTTTGATATATTTGCATGATTATTAAGATGTGCTCTGTATTATTGATTTGTTTGGTCATATGATGTGGAGGACGCATATACTGATAGTATGTGTGCTGTTGTCTGTTTACTGAATTGACAAAAAAAAAAATTGTGGGGGAGAAGGAGTGATAGTGTGCATATTGACAAACGCCCAACTAGGGCTGTTTGCTTGTGCATTTTTTCCATGAAAAGTTGGTTTATATGGCCATGCTGTCAATCAGAGATGAGCCGAACATCCGCCTGTTCGGTTCGCACCAGAACATGTGAACAGGTAAAAAATTTGTTCGAACACCGTTAAAGTCTATGGGACTCGAACATGAATAATCAAAAGTGCTCATTTTAAAGGCTTATATGCAAGTTATTGTCATAAAAAGTGTTTGGGGACCTGGGTCCTGCCCCAGGGGACATGGATCAAAAAGTTTTAAAAACGTCCGTTTTTTCTGGAGCAGTGATTTTAATAATGCTTAAAGTGAAACAATAAAAGTGTAATATTCCTTTAAATTTCGTACCTGGGGGTGTCTATAGTATGTCTGTAAAGAGGCGCATGTTTCCCATGTTTAGAACAGTCTGACAGCAAAATGACATTTCAAAGGAAAAAAAGTCATTTAAAAGTACTTGCGGCTATATGAATTGTCGGTCCGACAATACACATAAGAGTTCATTGATAAAAATGTCATGGGATTTCCCCACAGGGGAACCCTGAACCAAAAGTTAAAAAAAAGGCGTGGGGGTCCCCCTCAAAATCCATACCAGACTCTTCAGGTCTGGTATAGGTTTTAAGGGGAATCCCACGCCAAAATTTTAAAAAAAAATGGCGTGGGGCCCCCCCAAAAATCCATACCAGACCCTTATCCGAGCACGCAACCTGGCATGCCGCAGGAAAAGAGGGAGGGACCCCCTCCTGAACTGTACCAGGCCACATGCCCTCAACATTGGGAGGGTGCTTTGGGGTCCCCCCAAAGCACCTTGTCCCCATTTTGATGAGGACAAGGGCCTCATCCCCACAACCCTTGCCCGGTGGTTGTGGGGGTCTGCGGGCGGGGGGCTTATCGGAATCTGAAAGTCCCCTTTAACAAGGGGACCCCCAGATCCCGGCCCCCCCTGTGTGAAATGGTAAGGGGGTACAAAAGTAGCCCTACCATTTCACAAAAAAAGTGTCAAAAATGTTAAAAATGACAAGAGACAGTTTTTGACAATTCCTTTATTTAAATGCTTCTTCTTTCCATCTTCTTTCTTCTAACTTCTATCTTCCTTCGGTTTCTGCCTCCATCTTCTTCTTCTTCTTCCTCCGATCCTCTGCTTCTTGCTCTGGTTTTCTCGTCTGGCATCTTCCTCCATGGCATCTTTTTCCCTTCTTCGTTCTCGGGCCGCTCCGCATCCATGATGGGTGACTCCCACTGTGTGATGCTTCTCGTCTTCTATTCTTCTGAAGCCCTTGTTAAAGGGGGCTTCCAGATTCCGATAAGCCCCCCCACCCGCAGACCACCACAACCACCGGGCTAGGGTCGTGGGGATGAGGCCCTTGTCCTCATCAACATGGGGACAAGGTGCTTTGCGGGGGACCCCAAAGCACCCTCCCAATGTTGAGGGCATGTGGCCTGGTACGGTTCATCCCCCCTCCTGCCAGGTTGCGTGCTCGGATAAGGGTCTGGTATGGAATTTTGAGGGGACCCCACGCCATTTTTTAAAAAAATTTTGGCGTGGGGTTTCCCTTAAAATCCATACCAGACCTGAAGGGTCTGGTATGCATTTTGAGGGGGACCCCCACGCCTTTTTTTTTTTTTAATTTTGGTTCGGGGTTCCCCTGTGGAGAAATCCCATGCCATTTTTATCAATGAACTTTTTTGTGTATTGTCGGACCAACAATTCATATAACCGCGAGTACTTTTAAATGACTTTTTTTCCTTTTGAAATGTCATTTTGCTGTCAGACTGTTCTAAACATGGGAAACATGCGCCCCTTTACAGGCATACTATAGACACCCCCCAGGTACGAAATTTAAAGGAATATTACACTTTTATTGTTTCACTTTAAGCATTATTAAAATCACTGCTCCCGAAAAAAGGTCAGTTTTTAAAACTTTTTTTGCATTGATCCATGTGCCCTGGGGCAGGACCCAGGTCCCCAAACACTTTTTATGACAATACCATGCATATAAGCCTTTAAAATGAGCACTTTTGATTTCTCCCATAGACTTTTAAAGGGTGTTCCGCAGCTTTCGAATTTGCCGCGAACACCCCAAATTGTTCGCTGTTCGGCGAACTTGCGAACAGCTGATGTTCGAGTCGAACATGAGTTCAACTCGAACTCGAAGCTCATCCCTACTGTCAATGTTGTGTGTGTATTGTTCCTGTCTGACCATGCAAACATGGTTGGGAGCAGGGCTTTTTTTCTCAGAGAAAAGGTGCAGGAACTCACCCTCTATCCAATTCTCTGCCCTAACCACGCCCAAACTCTGCCCCAGCCACACTTTCCTTAGAGGAGAGAATTACAGCTGCGCCAAAAAATTGTAATGAGTTAAGGCTAAGAAATGTGTATCACATAAGGCAAATTCTCCAAAATCCCCCCCAGCTCTCTTCATTACAAATCCCCTCCTAGCTCTCCTCTCATGACAAATCCCCCCAGCTTCCCTCTCGTCACAAATCCCCCCAGCTCTCCTCTCATCACAAATCCCGAGAGCCGAGGGACGGGTCGGCCTCAGACGGCCGACATCGCGGGGGCATCCAGGACAGGTAAGTACTTATTTAAAGTCAGCAGCTACAGTGTTTGTAGCTGCTGACTTTTATTTAATTTTTTTTTTAGGCTGGAATACCGCTTTAAAGGAACACTCTAACCACAATGACCACTTCAGTGATTTGAAGTGGTCAAGGTGGTAGGAGTCAGTATGTGGGATGGCATGAATATACTAAGGTGGTCTAATGATTGGCTTCTGTCTACACGGAGGGTTACACAGAGATCAATATTTGGCCGTTCCCTGCTAAACTATATTTGATGTGTGCACCCAACTTTACTGAATTCCTTGCTGGTTCCCCACAGTGCCTGTGTATGTCTTACTGTTATGGTCACACCCCATAGTCAGAAAAAATAGAGTCTTTCACTTACCTGTTCCTGAAAACGCACACACACCAAGACTGGATTTTTATTTTTTTTTTAAACCTGGAGTTGGGCTGTATTATGGAACCACATCCTTTGCTGTTATTGCTCAAATTCCTGAATATATTCCTGAGGTACAGGACAAGTTTTCAGCACAGATTTATACAGTGTGGAAGGCACAAAAATAGGGACTCACAGGAGAAGAATGTCATCTGTTATCCAGCCTGTTATCTTACCTTGGGGAAAGCTCAGATGACTGTGTTTTTCTGTTTGCTCTGTCCTCCCTGGGGAGGAGGGGGGAGGGGAGAGGGTGCTGACAGGAACACAAGACAAGCAGAGATCAAGCTTCTCCTTTCTGGATATTACTCTGCAATGCTCTCATGCCGCTCCTCCTTATCCATGGACCCGAGGGGATGGGGTGTGTTATCTGAACAGTGGCATGTCCAGGCTCGTGGTGTGACACACTTCCCTCCTCCCTCGCTCAGCTGTGTGACAGCACTAGTTGTCAGTGCTGTGCTGACATTTCACATCCTCGGCTCCTCTCCTCTCTCCGCGCCGAAAATTCAGAGCTTCTCCAGAGCAAATGAGAGAGGAGGGGTGTGGATTGAAGGCAGAGGAACCAACCAGGATCGGAAGATTATACTACAGCAGACAGCCTGACACCGCCCCCATCCTGTAATCTCACTAAGGATCGGCCCTGCCGGGAGATCGCAGGGAATCTCTTAAGAAGTCTGCCAAAGAGTTCCGGCTGAAAAAAGCCCTGGTTGGGAGCATGTACTGACCTTCTCCTCTTTGATCTCCTTGTTTAATCATGTATACAGAAATGCAGCTTGCAGCAGAACATGGTCACTAATGTATGTATGTGTGGATTGCGGGCTGGTGGTAGGTGTTTTGAATAAGTGCCTTTTTTTTAATATTATGTTGGAATGCTTTGTAAGAATAATGACTGTTAAGTATGTTTCTATAATCTTGCAGATGAAAACGTGATGTGTTGTCCGTTATACACTGAAAGTAAAGCTGTGTCCACTCTAAGGTTTTGACAAATTTTAGATTGTAAGCTCCTATGAGCAGGGCCCTTAAAACCCAATTGCTAACTGTTTTGCTAAATGTTGCACCATATATCCTGTAGACATTTTTTTTATTTTGAAGCTAGTAAACGAATGTGCATAATTTTGTTTCTGCTGGCAAAATAAAAGTACATTATTGAGCTTGTTTGTTGTGGTGGTTTTTATTTTTTTTTTCTCTTTTCTTTCTTTTAATTCGTTTTGGGGGTGGTGGTTTTGGGGACGTGCAATATCCCTTTGTATAGCTTATAATTTCTATATGTATTTGAACACCAAAAAAACTAGTCTCTTCGCCCTGGTTCACATTGCTGCTACTTTGAAATTGTGCTACTTCAGTTGAAGTAGCACGATTTCAAAGTAGCAAGGTCAGCGCAATTTCAGGTGCTACTTGATAGACATTTGTGTGGCTTCATACAGATGTTTATTGAAGCCACACCTGAAATCAGCAAAAGTAGTGCAGGAACTACTTTTGCAAATCAGTGTTGCATCGATTGGAACAGTGCCATTGCCGCCAATAGGCTGTGACTTGTTATGTGATTTGATCTCTCAAATCGCATGACAAATTGCTCCAATGTAAACCTAGGCTTCAGCACACCTGCAAGTAAGTGATAAAGGTGGAATCTTTATATAGAACAGCTGTGGAGAATTGCAGGTAATGAATTCAGCTGGTGGATAGGCAGTGTTGTATGTGTCAGGTCTGGTTCACGTTGGTGCGATTTGACATGTCAAATCAGTGGCAATTGCACCGTTCTAATTTGTGCGACTTTGCGGTGCGATTTGTATTGATATCAGTGCAGAAACCTGCACAGATGTCTCTGATGTTGCCTCCGAAGTTGGGCCTGACATGCGGGAATGAAATTGTGTGAGCTCAGCTGAACGATTTCCTCCCGCCATCAGTGTGAACCAGGACTCAAACTGGGCCTTTGTCTTTGTAATTCACGTGCTGCTATCCCAGGGACACCATTTCTTATCAAACTCCCTTAAGTTTACCTTCAAATATCATTATATGTAGAAATACAAATTTACATATCTGCAAATAAACAAAAATAAAAAATACTAACCGTGGTTGCGATCAAATATTCACAGCTGCAATCAAAAAAGCGTAGTTTCACCTTCTGACCCGGAAGTTCCTGTGCTGGTCAGGATCTCCATCTAGGTGGACATGGCGAGGTCCCTCTTTAGCAAAGAGGAGGTGATGCTGATTTGACAGGTAAGTGTAGGATATGTACTTACTCAATGTGGGGGGTGGATGTGGTAGTTAGATGTGGTGTGGGTGGGGTTCATTGATTTGTTTGGCATCACAACACATTTGGTTCCGTCCCATGTGCACACATCACTTCCTGCATTTGTTTTGTTTATGTAAATCAGTAAGGACTATGCAAATCTAAATGAGAGCTCCTTTCTATTAAAATATATATGACTTGTTTCACAGTTGGGCAACTTTTCCAGCAAATTTGGACCTCTGAGTTGCATGACAAGCTGTACCCCATGATTCTCAATGATAACCATTCATATCTGTGCTACTTTGAGTCGCACCAACTTCAAAGTAGTCCCTGTACTACTTTGGTGTGACTTTCATGTGACTTGAGGTACATAGGGCACAATATTACACAAGCATTCCCAGAAGTTGGGGCCAAGTTGCAGCAGGAAAGTGGCAGCAAAATAGTGTTACTTTCAGGTCAGCGCAGTGTGAATGAGATTCAAGGATAACACCTTTGAATTTGGCCCTATTGTCACTTGTGCATCCTGAAAGTGGGGCAAATTTGTCCCTGCACCACCTTAGTTTGACTTTGATGCGATTTGAGGTCCATACACCACAAGAGTACACAGACATTGCTTTAAGTCATGGCAAAGCTGTGCAATTTTAAGGTCGCACAAGTGCAAATGGGGCCTTATTCAAAGGTGTTATCAATTAAAAGTCAAAGTCACATGAAAAGTTGTCTCCCATGATTTCCATTCATATCTATGCAACTTCACTCTAGAAATTGGATGAAAGGTTTAGCGCTGGGAAACCCTTTTTGAAAGATAAAAAGTGCATTTTATATACAACTATACAGATCAGAACAAAATGAGGGACAAATGAGGAGGAACGAGGGACAGAGGGACTTTGTTCCAAATCAGGGACAGTTGGGACCTACGTGATTTCACTAGACATCTGTGCAGGAAAGTGCACTGATGTCTCTGAAATCACTCACAAAGTCAGGCTGAGGCCACTTTCACACTTGTGCGACTTCGGACATCAGAGTTGCATGACAAGTCATACCCCATGATTTTCAATGTATACCATTCATATCTGTGCAACTTCAAGTCACACCGACTTCAAAGTAGTCCCTGTACTACTTTGGTCCCACTTTGATGAGAGTTGAGGTCCATAGAACTCAAGTTTACACAGGTATTCGCTGGAATTGCGGCAAAATTGCAGGAAAATCGAGCGCCTTTCCCTGTGACTCCTGTGTCCATAGACCTCAAGATTACACAGGCATTGCTTTAAGTCGCATCAAAATCTCGCAACTTTCAGGTCGCACAAGTGTGAAAGGGTCCTAAGTCACTGTATTGAGTACTATTATACCTAGAATATAAAGTAGTCCCACCATCAAACACTAGTAAACGTATGTTCTCAATATAATTGTGCTTAAATGGCTGAAAATCGCACAGATGATATCACCTACTGAAAGCTTGCATTAGACTCAGCAGCATATGCTGAAAAGAGGCCAACGCCTGTTAGCCAATGCCACATCAGCATGAACGTGGTTGTTACTATATTATTAATGCCTGAAATGCAAAACATTATTGTGTAGAATCAAACATTAGTAAATGTATTTTCTCTGTAGGTATGTGCTCAGCTCTGTAGCATAGCGGTATGTCCTGCTGCCCTCAAAGGTTCAAGCCATGAGTTTAAATTCCACTGACAGCATCACCTCCTGAAAGCGTGCATTGTACACAGCAGCATAATTAGCCAATGAATCAGTTTGGTTTATTCCATATTTTAACTCTTCAAATGCATGCAATGGTATGTACTTATTCAATAATATTATGGTATGGAATTCCAAAAATCGAGGAAAAAAATACCCCCCCAGTACAGGGTATGAACTGTAAGGGGAACCTCACACCAAAATGTAAAATAAAATTCATGTGGGGCCCCCCCAAAATCCATACCAGACCCTTATCCGAGCATGCAGCCTGGAGGTCAGGATGGGGGGGGGTGAGCGAGCACCCTCCCCTTCTGAACCGTACCAGGCCACATGCCTCAAAGCACCTTGCCCCCATGTTGATGGGGAGAAGGGCCTCTTCCCGACAACCCTGCTCGCTGGTTGTCGAGAAAAGTTAGAAAGTTGCCCCAGGGATTTTGCGGCTGGGGGGGGAGTAAATCAATATATGAATACATCTATTTGTCATTTCGATAGTGTATAAATACTTTACATCTATTTATATAGATGGTAGCATCACATCACAGGTCCATCGGGTGTGCCCGGCCCGTGGGGTCCACGAGGAACAGCATATACAAAGTAGGTGCAGGATCCTAAGTATAAATATATAGCATATATTACAGAATTATAATATATAGCTAAAAAGGATCTGTATATATAAAAGATACTATGTTGATAGAAACTGGCGACGCAAGGAGCACAAGGGGCATACACTATTGATAAGAGCTGACAGCGTGAAAGAGCATGAGAGAGATAGGATTGTAATATATGTACTTGTATATACAAGCAGAGGGATCATTGAAAACTGAGGGTTAATGAAGAGATCAAAGTGATCTCTAAATAATTAATACATATTGGTTATGCAAGAAAGAATCCCAATAGATTAAGAAGTGTGTATTAAGATAAAATCATAAATATACTGAGCCTAACCCAATAGGGATTAGTTCAATGAATAATGTAGTGCAACTTTAAGTTTGCACCCATGAAGATACTCCAATCTTATCCATGAAGGGGCATGATTAATTATACAAATAAAATGTTTTATGAAGAAAATTAACAACATGGATAGACTAAAAGATAGTGTCCTTACTATGTGATTGAGGTCTGAGTAGAAATCAGGGTGTGCAGCAAACAATATGCCGACAACCTGAAATATATGAGCCAGCTGATTATGGGTGGGTGCCGCCTATAGGGGGCGGGAATACTCCTGTAGAGATGATGGCATTGAAAGAAAGTAGGGAGGGGGCCGCACCCAGGTGCCAGCGACGCACCTCCCACAGCTGACCAGAAGTGTCAGCATGGAGGTAGATCATCGCCGGATGCTCAGTTCCCCTGGCGCAGTGGCCTCTGGCGTCGCCGCGTCAGAAGACATGATGACGTCAGAGCGCCGCCGACACGGTAAGGAGGGCCATAACCGCGGCCGGTCCGAGAGATAACTACATCGCACATGCACGAGCGGTAATCTTCCGTTGGACCACGGAAAGCCCAAAATAAGGCCCCACACCGCATTTGTGTGGGGCCTACCCATGCTGGGGGACACAAGAGGGCACTAGGCAACAAATAACAGACAAACCGTGGTGGATGCTTGCCCCAAAGTGGGGACGACACATAGCTATAGTCCACAATGAATGCTTCCCAAAAATATCAGTGCTGATACTTGACCGTCTCCATCAAACCTCGAGAGGAGGTGATTTAAACAAATTACTCCTCCAACGAGAGATGAGGTGGATCTCGAATTTGAACGCCACCTCACCTCCGGATTTGAATTAGATACTAAGCTTTAAACCATTTTTACAGGGCTTTAGTGCAGGAGGATATGAAGGTGACATGTAGGTTTAGATACAGTGCACAGCATGTGTCTTATGACTCTATCCCTCATGATCTGTGAATCTCATTTGATAATTTGTGCATTTCATTTGTATTTTATTCTGGTATTGCTGTTATATATAAATTCTTTAGTTCTGTGGTTCTGTCCAATATTGTTCTTTTATGTATCGCACCAAGACTGTACAATTGATGATTTTTACATCCACTCTGTACTGCCTATATAACTAGCATTACTGCAATCTTGATACTATTATGGATCCATAATTAATATATGCTTTTTGTCTTGTAGCCGTGATCTTCATCTCTGATCCCCTCATTCTATTTTTGGTGCTTAATATGTGTTTTTTACACATTTAACTGCCTCCTATTTTGTAAGCATCCACCATGGTTTGTCTGTTGTTTGTTGCCTAGTGCCCTCTGGTGTCCACCAGCACGGGTAGGCCCCACACAAATGCTGTGTGGGGCCTTACTTTGGGCTTTCCATGGTCCAACGGAAGATCACCGCTCGCGCATGTGCGGTGTAGTTATCTCTCGGATCGGCCGCGGTTATGCCCCTCCTTCCCGTGTCGGCGGCGCTCTGACGTCATTGCGTCTACTGATGCGGCGACGCCGGACGCCACTGCGCCGGGGGAACTGAGCATGCGGCGATGATCTACCTCCATGCTGACACTTCTGGTCAGCTGTGGGAGGTGCGTCGCTGGCACCTGGGTGCGGCCCCTCCCTACTTTCTTTCAATGCCATCATCTCTACAGGAGTATTCCCGCCCCTATAGGCGGCACCCACCCATAATCAGCTGGCTTATATATTTCAGGTTGTCGGCATATTGTTTGCTGCACACCCTGACTTTTTGGCAAGGAGCTATCTGATTTCTACTCAGACCTCAATCACATAGTAAGGACACTATCTTTTAGTCTATCCATGTTGTTAATTTTCTTCATAAAACATTTTATTTGTATAATTAATCATGCCCCTTCATGGATAAGATTGGAGTATCTTTATGGGTGCAAACTTAAAGTTGCACTACATTATTCATTGAACGAATCCCTATTGGGTTAGGCTCAGTATATTTATGATTTTATCTTAATACACACTTCTTAATCTATTGGGATTCTTAGTTGCATAACCAATATGTATTAATTATTTAGAGATCACTTTGATCTCTTCATTAACCCTCAGTTTTCAATGACCCCTCTGCTTGTATATACAAGTACATATATTACAATCCTATCTCTCTCATGCTCTTTCACGCTGTCAGCTCTTATCAATAGTGTATGCCCCTTGTGCTCCTTGTACATGTACATACATATGTCTATCAACATAGTATTTTTTATATATACAGATCCTTTTTAGTTATATATTATAATTCTGTAATATATGCTATATATTTATACTTAGGATCCTGCACCTACTTTGTATATGCTGTTCCTCGTGGACCCCACGGGCCAGGCACACCTGATGGACCTGTGATGTGATGCTACCATCTATATAGATAGATGTAAAGTATTTATACACTATCGAAATGACAAATAAATGTATTCATATATCGATTTACTTTTCATACTAACATCTCCAACCGGTATTTTGGCAATCGGATTCTGGAGTGCTACTTATGAAATTAAGCATAGCTTCTGATCCTTATAATAAGTACAGCTGTGTGTACCAGTAAGTTCTTTTATTATCATCAATAATTTCCTTATTTTGTCTTCCCAAAGCCCCCCTTTTCATGTACCCTGATTACTTATATCTCATCTTGACACATCGAAATTATTTTGATTGGTATATTTTATGTATTGTACTTTTCAGATTATATCATACAACTTCACAGGGAATCCCTGAAGAAGGAATTACAATCTAGAAAATTCCGAAACATGTTGGGTCACTTATACGTATCATGTATGCATGTGCTTCTTTGATTAGAATTTCCAGTAACATGATATTGGTGTATTAGTTGTATAACATATTTATTGCTTTTAACGTTCACTATGTTAAATTTTGAATAAAGTATATAACTTTTATAACTTTACGATCATTTGATCCATACCAGTCAACCATTACTATTTGATCACAACCTTTCATGTACCCCTTCCCCCCCCCACCCGCAAAATCCCTGGGGCAACTTTCTAACTTTTCTCTATTATTTTGGGATGAGGTGAAGGGTTGGCCGTACTCCCCTTTAGACCAATGGTCTCCTATTGGTAGTCCACCATACATATGCTTGCTGGTTGTCGGTCTGCGGGCAGGGGGTTTATCAGAATCTGGAAGCCCCCTTTAACGAGGGGGCTCCCGGATCCTGCCGCCCTATGTGAATAGGTATGGGGTACATCGTACCCCTACCTGTTCATCAAAAAAGCTGTAAAATGTAAAAAAATTGCTGTTTTTTGACAAGTCCGTTATTGTAAAATAGCTCCGAGCTGTCTTCTTCCCTGAGCCGTCTTCTCCAGACGCTGTCTCTCCCTCCACCATCTTCTCCCTGAGCTGTATTCTCCCAGAGCCATCTCTCCTGCCACCGCCGTCTTCTCCATCTGCTGTGTTCTTCTTCTTACCCACTAATAAAAAAAGCCGCTCTTCTGTGGCGGTCTTCCTCTGCTGAGTTGCCACCCGCTGTGTGGCGTCTCTTACATAGCCATGGAACGGACTCTCTGGGTGACATTATCAGATGGCCACAGAAGACCGCCACAGAAGAAGAGCAGCTTTTTTTAATTAGCGGGTAACCGGCTGCGTGGAAGAACACATTAGCGGGAGAAGTCGGCGGCCGCAGGAGAGACTGCTTGGGGAGAAGAAACATAAAACACTAGTAAATGTATTTTCTATGTATGATTGTGCTACGCCTAATAGGCTAATGGTCAGCACTTCTACCTTGAAAAACTCAGGCTTTGAAGAACTCGGGTTCAAATCCCACAGACAGATACTAAAAGATTGAATTGGTGAAAAAAGGCAAATGACAATTAGCCAATTAGCCAAAGCAGCATATGCTAAAAATAGGTGATTGCCAATTAGCCAATGCACTTTAATTTGGCCGATTCTATTATATTAACGCTTTAAATGCATGCAACGGGCAGTTTACATTTCTTTGTTTGTTTATTTTAATTCATTTGTGCACTGAAAAAATAAACACAGCCAGTGGATGGTAGGTTGGCTGGTATTTGAACTCGTACCGTGAGTGCTATGGAGACATCTGAGCAGACCACTAAGCCATTGTGCTAAGTACAAGACCTGCATAATAGTGTAGTATGATTAAAGAGTAAACATAAATAATTACCAATTTATTGTCACCTAAATTTAAAAAATGAAAAAAACAACACACAACAAATAGGTAACCTAAATGTTTAATACATGATGTAACTTTACAAAATAGCAGAAATTACTATGTAATAATCATTCATAACTTCATTCATTAGCAAAAGAAGGAAAAAAACTAGGAATACTAATTGCAATATACATCATTAGATGCACACGAGGTAGAGCACATGTCACATAAAAATGTTTCTTTCACATACATGGATCATGATTACAGTGCAGTGCTATATAATAACTTAGCAGAAATTGGCATTTGCATATACGAGGAATTCGCTAACTAGCGCTGATTTCAAATTTACTAACGCTTGTTCGTCGCTAACAGCGCTCTTTTTCATTCGCACATTTGCCTGTTGAAATTTTAATCGGCTAAAATGGGCGCTATTACTGTATTTATTGGCGTATAACACTCACTTTTTTACCATGAAAATTGGGTGCAAATAGCGTGTGCGTGTTATACGCCAATACTTCAATTTCAGCTGCCTCGGAGGCAACGGGGGGGGGGGGCAGATTACATACAGTGAGAATCTCCTGTTTACTTGACGGCCTCTGTAATAGGAAGTCAATAGAGGCAATGGCGAGGATGCTGCATTTATGGCAATGGCGAGGCTGCTGCATTGATGGCAATGGTGATGCTGCTGCATTGATGGCAATGGTGAGGCTGCATTGATGTGGACTAATAAGGCTGCATTGATGGCACTTGTGAGGCTGCAGGTGGGCATTAATCAGGCTGCATTGATGGCAATGGTGAGGCTGCAGATGGGCACTGACCTTTATTTTGCTTCAAAGTTCCTTATTTAAAATTTAAGTTTTTTCCTAAAACTTCCCTCTTAAAATGAATGTGCGTGTTATACCCCTGAGCGTGTTATATGCCGATAAATACGGTATTTGCAATAGTGCTCAGTACTTCCTGGTGCTATAGTAAATGACCCCCTATATTGCATCCATCCTGGATTTGTTTTTAACTGTCTGTGATTTACTTGTTTTCAATATACCTAATTCTGTTGGTCCTGATGAAGCGGATGATCCGCGAAATGCTCTGACCTTCTCAGAAGATTTAATGTGCTTATCGTTTTAATGTATTTCACAGACAACAGTATGTGTTTTTATACTCTATGTAAAAAAAAAAAGATTTTTATACAAATTGTATGATATAGGATAATTTTTCTTTTTGCATGGTAAGTGTGCACACTGGGGTATATTTAAAGTCCCCAAATACTCTCTGGCCTTTTGCTACTGTTAGAGGGAGGCAATGGGCCTCTCTGGACAGGCCTGAGTGTCCCATACCCAAGGTATATAGTACGGATATATTTTTGGATATCTATGAATGTAACAAATTTAGCAAGTTTCTTTGGAGGAGCAAAAAAGTCCATTGTCCAGGACCAAGGTTTCCTCCCGCGTAAAAGTTGCTTTACCTAAATTGAAGATCCCAGCACCTTTTATGTCCTCAGTCTTTTTACTGTGTAGTTTCCTCCCCCTCTGGTCCCTCTCTTTGTTCTACACCTCTTTTTTTTGCCTTTTGCTTGTGAAAATACTGTCTATTGTGTGGGGGTAGTCCTAATTATAATTGTATGGGGATTGATTTAACTCATCTATTTCCCTCTCATTAAGATAGGAGTAATTGTTGAATCCTCCACTTCCAAAGGGGAAAATCTATTATAGGATGTCCCAGATTTGTTGGAAAAAGCCAGAAGGGGGGAATGGGTAGGGGGGTGTAACTCCTTTTCTCAAATACAATTAAATCATACAGCTTAATGAATGAGCGGAAGATCACTGATAAGGAAATGTCTGTGCTCTCTCCTCCATCAGAAAACTCAATATAGACTTATAGAGTCATATAATTGCGCGAAGCAGATGCTGTCCATCTTTCTCCTGAATATGTACATGTAGGGTATTATAGAAAGCTTATTTAAAGACATGTAAACATATTATGTTAAATACACTGGGCATTTAATATCAAAGAAAGAATGACGGGGGGGCTCCCAACTTTGATACGTATTAATGTCATTAATACATTAATGTCCTAAACCTTTTACCATTCTTTCCAGGAGATAAGCTGTAAAGAGAAGGCTTGTGAAGGACTATTTGGATTTCGCTGAGGCATTTGATACAGTACCCCATCAATGCTAGAGCTACAAAATTGTATGTACCTTAAAAGAAAACTGGTTGCAGGAGCATGTTTAGAGGCTAATGATTAATGGCATATTTTCCAAATGGTCTAGAGTTGGGAGCTGTGTGCCCCACAGGCACAGGGAACCAATTCTGTTTAGTTTTTTCATAAACAATATAGAGGTTGGAATAAATAGTTCAACCTCAGTGTTTTCTGATGATACAAAGCTAAGCAGGATAATGATGTCAGAACAGGATATAACAACTTTACAAAAAAACCTCAATAAAATAGAGAGGTGGTTGGCTAAATAGCAGATGAGGTTTAATATTGAAGAAGTGTAAAGTAATGCACTTAGAAGCTAAAAAGATGAATGCAAGTTGCTCGCTAGGGGGAGAACCTCTGGGGGAATCAAAAATGGAAAAAGAGCTGGGGGTCCTAATAGATCCCAGACTCAGCAAAAGCATGCAATCCAACCTGCAGCAAGCAAGGGCTGCAGACTATTAGCATGCATCGAATTGCTTATTTACTCAAGAGATATGTAAAACTATACTTCTAACAATTTACAAAACTTTGCTTTGGCCACATCTTGAGTATACTGTCTATCTCTGGTCACTAATCCTAAGGAAGGGTGTCTCTGAACTGGAGAGAGTCAGCAAAGTGTGGGCTGGATGACCTTAGTTATAAGGAATGACTACAAACATTAAACTTATCCTCCCTGGAGAAGAGACATTTAAGAGGGTATGATGATAACAATATACAAATCTGTGAATGGTGACTCTAGCTTTGGGATGAAACTATTTATTCTAAGGTTTTTAAAGAAGACACATGGGTACCAATGACATTGGACAAGAAGTGGTTCAATCTTAAACTGTGTAAGGAGCTCTTTACGTGTAGAGCTTTAAGGATGTGGAAATCCATTCGCAGTCGGTGGTGTCAGGAAGAAGTCTAGATAAGTTCAAAATATTTTTAGATGTGCTTTCTAGCAAACACAATATAAAGGGATATTGAAAAAATGTAGTGACACACACATATAGTTGCATAGTTGGTAAGGTTGAATAAAGACAATAGTCCATCCAGTTCAACCTGTGTAGGTGTACTTGTGTCAGTGTCTATAATTATTTCCCATAGAACCAGAGCACTTTTTACAATTTGGCACCGCATCACTTTAACTAGTAATTGCGCGGTCATGCCATGCTGTACCCAAACGCAATTTGCATCCTTTTTTTCCCACAAATAGAGCTTTCTTTTGGTGCTATTTGATCACCTGGTTTTTATTTTTTGCCCTATAAACAAAAAAGAGTGAAAATTTTCAAATCAAATATTTGCTATAATATCCCCAAAAATGTTTTTAAAAAACAAATGTCTTCATGAGTTTAGGCCAATATATATTTTTCTACATATTTTTGGTAAAAAAAATCACAATAAGCATATATTGATTGGTTTGCGCAAAAGTTATAGCATCTACAAACTATGGGAAAGATTTATGGCATTTTTATTTTTTTACATTTTTTTTTACTAGTAATGGCGGTGATCTGTGATTTTTAGCGGTATTGCGACATTGCGACGGACAGATCGGACACTTTTGACACATTTTTGGGACCATTGAAATTTATACAGCGATCAGTGCTATAAAATGCACTGATTACTGTGTAAATGTCACTGGTAGGGAAGGGGTTAACACTCGGGGGTGATCAAGGGGTTCAATGTGTGTTCCTTCAGTGTGTTCTAACTGTATGGGGATTGGACTGAGTAGGAGAGGAGACATATCGCTGTTCCTACTTACTAGGAACAAACAACTTCACCTTTCCTTTGACAACACACACAAATCCCCATGCTGGTGCTCGTGCACATGATCGCGCGCATCAGGTCCCCCCACCATACAGTGTGCGCGCCCTCTGGTGGCTCTTAAATGGCTCACGCAGGGGAGCCATTCTGCCCCCATAAATAGACGTGAGTCGGTCAGGAACCGGTTATGATGCACATCCAAGAGTCTTTTTTTAAATATCCATACTCTCCGCTGCCACCACCAATTGTGGAAGAGAGTTCCACATCCGTATTGCCCTGATAGTGAAAACCCCTCTGTGCAGTTTAAGGTTAAACCGCATCTCCTCCAATCTCATTATGTGGCCCCATGTCTTCTTACACTCCCTGACACTGAATAGTTTATTTCCTATGCTGGGATCATTGAGGTACTGTATTTGTAAATCGCTATTATGTCCCCTCTCTAGCGTCTCTTCTCCAGCGAGAATAAATTTAGTGCTTGTAGGTCATTCCTCATAATTGAAATCATCCAGGCCCCCTATTAATTTTGTTGCCCTACTTTGGGTGCTCTCCAGTACCAGCACATCCCATCTGAGGACTGGTGACCGACAGAGTATTCCAGATGTGGCCTAACCAGAGTTTTAGATAGTGGCAGGATTATCATTTTGTCCCTGGAGTATATCCCCTTTTTTATGCATGCTAAAATTCTACCGGCCTTGGTAGCTGCAGCTTGACATTGCGTGCTATTGCTCAGTCTGTCATCTACTAGGACCCCCAGATCTTTATCCATCCTTGATTCTCCCAGTGGTTCTCTCCCTAGTGAGTAGTTTTCTTTTATGTTTTTTTGTAAAGTGCATTACTTTACATTTCTCCACATTAAACCTCATTTGTCAAGTAGTTGCCCACTCCATTATTTTGTTTAGGTCTTTCTGTAAAATTTCTATATCCTGATGTAAAGTTATTGCCCTGCTTATTTTTTATTATTTGTGTCATCTGCAAAAACTGAGATTGAGCTATTTATTCCATCCTCTATATCCTTTATAAATACATTGAATAGAATTGGCCCAGAGACAGAACCACCCTTTGGACATACCCCTGTAACCAGTTTTTTTTACCCAAGAACAAACCTTATGATCCATGCCTGCAGACCTCAGTTTGTAAATTAAGCACTTATGGGGAACTGTATCAAATGCTTTTGCAAAATCCAGATACTTTACACAATCACGGGCCTTCTTCTGTCTAGATGGTAGCTCACTTTCTCGTAGAATGTTAGCAGATTGGTCTGGCAGGAACGACCTTTCGTAAACCCATGCTAATTACTACTAATGACACTTTTTTTCTTCATTACATTTTTGCATATAGTCCCTTATCCCCTCCAATAATTTACCCACTATTGATGTTAAGCTGACTGGCCTGTAGTTTCCAGGGATTTGTCTCTGCCCTTTTTTGAATATTGGTACCACAGTGACTTTTCTCTAATCAGCTGGTACCATTCCTGGCAGTATGCTGTCTGCAAAGAGTAGGAACAATGGTCTAGCTATAACCTGACTAAGTTCTCTGAGGACTCTCAGGTGTAAGCCATCTGGCCCTGGTGGTTTATTTATATTGCGTTTATCTAGTCTTTCCTTGACTCCGGCCTCTGTTAGCCACAAGGGTAACAGATGTAAAAACCGATGAGAAGAATGTATTTAGTACAGTTGTCTTCTCTGTGTCATCTATACAGGGGCGGATCCAGAGCCTAGTCTCGGGAGGGACACTGGCAGAAAATACACTAACTGACCCCCATACTACACTAACTGACCCCCATACTACACTAACTGACCACCATACTACACTAACTGACCACCATATTACACTAACTGACCACATACTACACTAACTGACCACCATACTACACTAACTGACCCCCATACTACACTAACTGACCCCCATACTACACTAACTGACCCCCATACTACACTAATTGACCACCATACTACACTAACTGACCACATACTACACTAACTGACCACATACTACATTAACTGACCCCCATGCTACACTAACTGACCCCCATGCTACACTAACTAACCACTATACTACACTAACTGACCCCCATACTACACTTACTGACCCCCATACTACACTAACTGACCCCCATACTACACTAACTGACTTTCTCTCTCTCCCCCCGGGCCAGTAACACGACTGTCACGAGGGAGTCTCACTCACCTTCGTGTCTGGCTGGCCTGCACCAGTCCGGAGGAGGAGAAGACAGCGGCGGCTCACAATGCTTCTCTCCCCCGTGCTGTAGCTGCCATGTTCAGTGTGCGGCGCAACGCTCTGTGATTGGGTGTATGGGGGTCATGTGCGGAGGCGGGACTTCAGGAACAATCATGGACAGGCCAGCTCTACGCTCCACGTGACCCCCATACGCCCAATCACAGGGCGCCAGACACTGAACATGGTGGCCGGAGCCCGGGGACACAGGAAGATAAAATTAGGAGGAGGCAGCCAGTGACACATACTGGCGCCCCCCCCAAATGTCACGCCCGGGGCCACGGCACCCCCCACACTAGGAGCTCACTCACCTGCCAACTCCCGCTGACTGGCCCACCCGCACACTCGTCCCGGGGCCCTGACTGGCCTGTTCATCACACTAATTTCTTGGAGGGGGCAATTGCCCCTCCCTGGATCTGCCCCTGCATCTGTAAGCATCCTCCCATCCTTGTCTTTTATGTGTGCAATGTGCTCTGATCTTGTTTTTTTATTGTTAATATATCTAAAAAAATTCTTTGGATTTTTTTACTTTCCTTCGCTATGTGTATCTCATAATCTTTTTTAGCCCCCCTCATTGAGGTTTTACACTTCTTATTGCATTCCTTGTAGTGTTGGAATGCTGACGATGACCCACCCCCTTTATATTTTTTAAAGGCCATATTTTTCTCTTTAATGAGGATTTTCACAGTATGGTTTAGCCACCCATGTTTAACCGTCGCTCTTCTATATTTATTGCCCATTGGAATGCACTGTGTGATACCTTTGTTTAATATGCTCCTAAAGCATTCCCATTTTCTTCTGTATTCAATGTTTCAAGGATTTGGTCCCAATTGATGTCACATAGTAATGACGGCAGTTCAGAAAAATTGGCTCGTCTAAAATTTAGTGTTTTTGTGCTACCCTTGTGCCTCCTTTTTATATAATTTACACTGTGATCATCCTATGATCTCTAGATCCCAAGTTGTCCCGTATTGCCACATCTGAGATTAGACTTGGATCATTCATAATTAATAGATCTAACGGGGCATTCTTTCTAGCTGGGGAATCCACCAATTGGGACATGAAGTTGTCCTGTAAGACATTCATGAAATGACGGGCCTTTAATGAGTGAGCTGTCCCCTCTGCCCAGTCAATATCGGGATAATTGAAGTCCCCCATTATAATGACATTTCCCTGCCTTGCTGTCCTTTATAACTGTGATAGTAGGTCCAGCTCCTCCTCCTTCTTCAGGTTGGGGGCCTATAACATACCCCCACTATTAATTCCCCATTTACTTCCCTTTGAAGTTCTACCCACACTGGTTCCATCTCCCCTTTTTCCCATTCATAATGTCACTCCTCAGTCTCTACCAACCTTGCATTATTTTTAACATATAGACACACCCCTCCCCATCTTCTACCTTCCCTGTCCTTCCGATACAAGGAATACCACTCGATATTTGCCAGCCAATTGTGTGAGCTGTCAAACCAAGTTTCTGTTATTCCCACAAAGTCTAACTTCTCCTCGTGTAATAGCAGCTCCATTTGCTCCATTTTATTAGCTAGGCTCCTAGCATTTGTGTATACTCCTCTCAGTGTTGTATGAGTGCATAATATTTCCTCATTATGTTACCTCATGCTTTGTTTTCAAATTGTCCATGCAATCTCCCCGGGATTAAAAGTTATGGCTGTATTATCACTGCTGACTCCACTATTACCCTCTGTCCCTTGCTCACTGCTGGCTAATTCTTCCTCTGACCCCCCCAATACCTAGTTTAAAGGCCCCTCCAACTTCTTGACCATCTTTCTACCCAATAGAGCTGCACCATCCCCAATAGAATGCAGATCATCCTTACTAAAGAGCCGGTAACCGATTGAGAAGTCAGCCCAGTTCTCCAGGAACCCGAACCCCTCTTTCCTACACCAGTTCCGCAGCCACTAGTTCAGTTCCCCAAGCTCTTGCTGCCTTTCTGGTGTGGCTCGAGGTACAGGTAGGATTTCTAAGAAAAATACCTTGGAGATCCTTCTCCTCACTCTATTCCCTCAGTCCCGGAAATCATTTTTAGGACTTTCTACCTTCCTCTCACTTTTGTCATTGGTACCAACGTGTACCATGACCTCTGGGTCCTCCCCAGCCCCACCCAATAATCTGTCCTCCCGATCCACGACACACACACACACACACACTTGGGCTAAACTGCATGGACTGGTGTCTTTATTCAACCTTGCCAACTATGTAACTTTACAGTATAACTACATAAGCCCCATCTCTGAAATTCTCTTATTTGCTAGCCATGTAAGCAAAGACCCAGGATGGTGACTCACCAAATATGACCATGGCCATAGACCAAATATGGCAGGGGCCATATTTGGTCAGTGATTTCAGCCACCATCTCTGCCCCTTTATTTACATTCTACATGACATCTCAAGAAGCTGCCATTAGCAGTGAGGAGTTTGACAAGTTTTTTTTGTTAATAAACAAAGATTTACTGATTGGAAGCTGAAGAGTGGGAAATTTGAGTGAAAAATAATAATAAAAATGTCATAAATCTATCCCCTATTTCGTAAATGCTATAATTTTATACACTTATTGCAATTTTTATTACCAAAAATATGTAGAAGAATACATATCGGCTTAAACTGAGAAAAAAAATTCCTTTTTTTAAAAAAAATGGGGATATTTATTATAGCAAAAAGTACAAAATATTGTGTTTTTTTCAAAATTGATGCTCTTTTTTTGTTTATAACGCAAAAAATTAAAAACGCAGAGCTGATCAAATAACACAAAAATAAAGCTCTATTTGTGGAAAAAAAAGGACGTCAATTTTGTTTGGGTACAGAGTCGCACGTCCGCGCAATTGTCAGTTAAAATGACGCAATGCCGTACCGCAAAAAGTGCTCTGGTCATTGAGCAGCCAAATCTTCTGGGGTTGAACTGGTTAAGAACCAATTTAAAGAACTAGGCTACAAGTTGAAGGGAAGGACCTCCAAGGTGATATTCTCTGAAATATTGCCTGTGCCATACGCAACACAGGAAAGGCAGGGGGAGATTGGAGAACTGAATGCATGGCTAAAGACAGTGTAAGAAGGAGGGATTTGTTTTTTTAGAGCAGTGGGCTGACTTTTCATTGAAGTGAAACCTATATGCTAAAGATGGTTTGCACCAAAATGGAAGGGGGTCTGCTTTGCTTGGGGAGAGGTTTATGGAAAGGCTGAAAGAGTATTTAAACTAGGATTGAGGGGGAAGGGTGAACTAGATTATAATGGGGCAGACAGGTCAGACGGGGTCAGCCCCTATTGGTGGATGGAATGGGGAAAGATGGGGTGAGGGCTATGGCAGATGATATGAAGATTCCCATGTTACAAACAACCATTGGAAATGGTACTATTTGTACTAAAATAAAAAATATGCAACATACGTGTTCAAAATGTGACAATGAGGGGGGCGTGGCTAACCTTTGAGCAGTATGGAAGCCTGAATACACCGCTTCTGCACCGAATGGAGATCCGAGCCTTTCCATCACTACACCGGACCCCAAAATGCACCCAGCAAAACCCCTGGGGAACCAGACTGGAGCATCCAGAAAATGGAAAGAGTACAGACATCCAAAGAAATTAACAGATTTCTTCACTCTCCCTCAGGGTGAAAAAGTCCAAGATGGTGCCCGTGGTGCCTCACAGCACACAGGGGAACAGCACACAACCGATTCCTACACAGATCTACCTGATGATGATGAATCCTCAATATCACCACAGGAAAACGCCTCAAGCTCCCATCCACCATCAGGATCATCTTCCACCTCTAACAGCCCAGCCAAATTGCGGATGCGCCTGGATGCAGCTGCACAGGCTCTGGAGGTAAGGCCTGCATTAGATCATCTGATCACTCAGACACCCTCAACCTCTCCTATAGTGGCCTTCCCCACATCTAATCAGCCAGTCATAGATACAATGCTAAAGGAGATACTGATGTCACTACACAGCTCTCTTCACAATGACATCTCCTCCATGTTCACTGCCTTTAAAGCAGAAATGATACACACGGGACAAAAACTGGGCCACATTGAAAAACAGATGAGTGCCATGACTGAAACGGTCAATGATTTAGTTGATGCGCACGATCATACCCGTGAAGAACACCACTGGGTAAGGGCCAAAATGGCGGACCTCGAGGACCGATCGAGACGCAATAATATAAAGATCAGAGGCATACCCGAAACTATCCTTCCAGCAGACCTGAACTCCTATGCGAGGAAGCTTATCTCAACGCTCCTGCCAGATCTCCCACCGGTTAAACCATCATCGATCGAATACATCGACTACCAAAACCACCCCATTTACCTGCAGAAGTACCCCGAGACACCCTGATGAGGGTACACTTCTTCCATGCCAAAGATATGCTTCTAGCTCAGTCCAGACGCCTGGAACAACTTCCACCCCCATACGCTAAGCTGCAACTCTTTGCTGATATCTTTCAATATACCCGCCAATAGCGACGTCAGCTACAGACCATCACAAAACACCTCAACAATCACAGGATCCCATATCAATGGAGATTCCCAACCAAGCTTCTGGTCACCAAAAACTGGACACGTCACAGCATCCACACGGTGGAAGAAGGCATACAACTACTCCGCACATGGGGCATCATCCCTGAGCTCGATCCTTCAGCCCAGACATCCCATACAGCAAACCCACAAGTGCACAACAAGAGAATGCATTCAAACTCCAACAATTGAACACCAGGTTAGTGATACTACTAAACTAACTTATATCTACACTCCGTTTCGGTGCCTGCTCATTGCAGATAGTACACAAACTTTACCCTCACTCTTGACCGGCAGTTCACTGGTTTACTGCCGACCCCTGCATACCTCACACCTGCTATAACATACTAACTGTTATTTCCTATTCCCCTCTCTACCTACTCGTATCCCTGAGAGCACAGGATCATGGGAATTCGACCCTTCCTCACAAACGCAACCCTCTCTAACCTGCAAAGCTAACAAGTACCGAGGATCTCCCTGTTGAACATCCCACTCATCCAAGGAACTGTGAGTATTACCCTATTTTACATCTCTACCACAACACTCCCATAATGCCCAAATTTCTATCACTCAATGTGAAGGGGTTGAACCATCCAGCCAAGAGAGTATCTCTATGGCGAACTGCCCAAGATTCCCACTGTGAAGTCTTATGTATCCAAGAAACGCACTTTAAGATTAACGCAGAACCCTTATGTACCAACAAAAATTTTACCCACGTCTTTAAAGCCTCCGGCCCAGAATAAAAAGAAAGGAGTCATGATAGCTATCAGAAACATATGCTCCTTCACTCTCCACAATAGCCTCACTGACGCTGAGGGCAAATATTTAGCTCTAGACTGCACTCTGAGTAACAACAGATATACCATCGTAACAATCTATGCTCCCAATAAGAAACAACAACTCCATAGACTCTTCCTCCCAATCTGACAGATTACCCTCACCTATGGGTTCCCTCATTAGGTCCAATGACCTGTTTGATGAGATGGAGATGTCACCACACCACCGAAAGAGACTATCCATACTTCTCACCTGCCATAATCCTTACACACGAATTGACTATTTTCTAGTAGACAAATGAACACTACCCAAAATTTCGAATCCCAACCACGACACTACCTGCTTGGAGTTTGCATGTTCTCCCTGTGCCTGCGTGGGTTTCCTCCGGGTACTCCGGTTTCCTCCCACACTCCAAAGACATGCTGGTAGGTTAATTGGATCCTGTCTAAATTGTCCCTAGTATGTATGAATGTGAGTTAGGGACCTTAGATTGTAAGCCCCTTGAGGGTAGGGACTGATGTGAATGTACAATGTATATGTAAAGCGCTGCGTAAATTGACGGCGCTATATAAGTACCTGAAATAAATAAATAAATAAATTTCCTCTTCAGAAATAGCCACCATTACGTGGTCAGACCACGCGCCAGTCACCATGACCTTTAGAAGATTCACCATCAACCTCCCGAACTCGGATCTGGAAAGCAAATGCTGCAGTCCTTAACTCACCAATCCATTCTACCCACATCAGAAAATGCCTAGAAGAATACTTCAACACTAACTCAGGATCTGTACAGAATAACACTGTCCTTTGGAATGCCCATAAGGCATTAATAAGAGGGATTCTCATACAAATTGCTGCTAGAGAGAGGAGGAGGAGATCACAGGGTCTAAACCTACTTGCTTCCAATATTAAAACTTTAGAAACCCAAAACCAATCTACGCCTGATATGGCAATCAAAAAAAAATTAGACTCCCTTAGACAAGAATTAAGGTCTCACCTGTTACAATCATTCAAAAAAGCACATACTTACTTTAGAGCAAAACACTACTCCACTGGCAACAAGGCATGGAAAACTATGGCTAACAGAATTAAAGGGCATTACTCTAAAACAAAAATTGCACATCTCTTTCACCCAGCTACCAAACAAAAACTGATAGATCCACAATCCATTGCAGATGCATTTAGTCATTACTACAACACGCTGTATAATTTAAAAGATGACACCTCTGTCAAACAACCATCCTTACATGAGATAGAATTATTTCTCCATGAAATCAATCTTCCCAAATTGTCCACAGAACAATTATCCACATTAAACGCCCCGTTTACTGCCATAGAGATCAGAAACATAATCTCAGCTCTGCCCTCAAACAAATCTCCCGGTCCTGATGGCCTTACAGGTGAATATTACAAATGGTTTGGAACAATTCTAGCACCCTTCCTGACCTCAGTATGCAATGACGCTGCCTCGTCCTCCTCACTCCCTCCTGAAATGCTAAATGCTCTGATTATTACCCTACCGAAGCCAGGTAAGGAACCCACCTATGCACAAAACTTTAGACCCATCTCTCTCCTCAATCTAAACACGAAAATATATGCTAAATTATTAGCCAATAGATTACTCAATTTATTGCCAATACTAATCCATAAAGATCAATCAGGCTTCACAAAAGGAAGACAGACAACAGATGCGATACGAAGAATTGTCAACATAATCCACAATGCTGAGTCGACTCGAACGCCTTCTCTGCTCCTTTCATTGGGAGTATCTGTAGGCTACTCTACGTAAATTTGGTTTCCAGGGACCAATACTATCTGCCATAATGGCTCTGTACTCCTCCCCCCTCAGCACAGGTGTACACATCAGAAATGTTATCTAAACCATTTTCCATCACAAATGGCACCCGCCGAGGCTGCCCATTCTCACCGATCATTTTTAATTTAGTAATGGAACCCCTGGCAGAACACGTGCGACAAACTTGTAAGATAACTGGTTTTAAAATTGGCGATATAGAGCACAAAATTTATTTGCAGATGACGTGATAATGATGATCACAAACCCCTATTCCTCCCTGGCTTCGGTACAAATGCTATTGAAAAGATTTAGCGATGTTTCTTATTACAAGGCTAACAAACATAAATCCTACATACTAGACCTAGGAATGGATGCAGTAACCAGTAACATCCTTAGGAATGCATTTCCTTACTCTTGGGCAGACACTGGCATACCCTATCTGGGGATTACACTTACCAAATCCATAAAAGGCCTCTTTACATATAACTACATAGAAGCCAAACAAATGCTGATCAAAGAAACGTCCAAAATTTCCAAATACGGATTCACATGGGCAGGCCGCCTAGCAGCCTTTAAAATGATGGTTCTACCTAAACTACTGTACATTTTCCGCACACTACCTATTCCGCTCTCATCTTCCTACCTCAATTCCCTCCAAGCCATCCTGAGCTAATATGTCTGGCAGGGGAAAAAAATCTAGATGTAACCACTCTAAACTCATTAAACACAGATCTAAAGGAGGGATGGGATACATTGACATAAAAGATTATTACCTAGCCACTATCTTATCACAGCTGAGAGAATGGATGCAAACAAAACCCACTACCCTTTGGAGCGACATAGAAAACAAAGAGACACCAGGCCCCAACCTTACCAACTGGTTACTCAGTACTCCCACAAACAATCGCCACCTGCAACACTACTCCCCATCTATTCAAGCTTCCATCAAATCATGGAGAACATTACATCACACCGAATAGTCACATCTCCCGACCAAACTCCTTCACATCCCTAGCAACACTTTAAAACACCTTACCCCTGATTTAACCCTCCCGCACTGGATCACTGAACAGATCTCACACACTCAGGAACTCCGTAACATAACGACTAACAAATCTTTCCCACAAGTCCAAATAGACTACAATGCACCCACCAAAGATTTCTTGCTTACCATAGACTGCAAACATGCCTTGCAGCCAGCCCCTCCCAAGAAGGAGCATTACCCACAAAACTGTGGGACTATTACTTCTCAGACAACCCCAAACCCAACGGGGTCTCCCTCGTTTACTTACTTCTGCAGGAAAAAAACACATTTCATAAATCCAAGCCCCTCCTTGATTGGGAAACAGATTTAAAACTACAATTTTCTGACCAACAATGGCTAACAATCAACTCTGTTTATAAAGCAACATCTTGCACCTCTTTATGGGAGCTTACACATAAAACACTAATGAGATGGTACTTAACACCACACAGAATTGCCAAGTTTCACAATCATACCTCACATGAATACTGGAGGGGTTGTGGCCAAACCAGCAGGATCCTACACATTCTATGGTCATGCCCTCACATACAACAGCTCTGAATGGATGTGCAGGGCATACTACAAGAAATTCTACACTTTTCTGTCACACTAACTCCACAGTTAGCTATCCTCAACTTAAACATTGATGAGCTACCACCATATCTCAGACTGGTGACCACGCATATTCTCCTGGCAACAAAACTTCCCCTCACGAGAAAATGGAGATCCAATATCATTCCCCTGTGGGCGGAGGTGGTCAATTTAGTACAAACACATTTTACGTATGAAACTCTCCTTTAACGTGGGATACACGAACACTCCAAAACACTAGATCTATGGAATCCTTGGTACAATTGGTACACTGAGAAGTCTAATCGGTGATAGTCATATTTCACTCTACATCAGAATATTGCTGCTCCTCCTTCCCCCATGTCCCTATTCCCTCACCCCTGCCCCATGTTACCCTCTCCCCTTCCCTCCCTCCCAGGTTCTCAATTTTATAATCTGATACGACTATGTTTGTTACCTGTTGTTCTTTCATAATACTTACTTTAATCTGGAACACACACAACATGTTTAGACACATCTTTATTAACTCATGGTTCAGTAACATTTGCACAACATGTCATTATGCAGACAGCCTAATACTTTCGTATCTCTGTGACTGCATAACATGTAACCTGTGAAGAAAAAATTGTTTTTTTTCAATAAAAATATATTGTGAAAAAAAAAAAATGTGACAATGAATTAAAATGTTTGTTCATCGGGGCGTGGCTTAGCAATGGCCGAGTGAGGAAGCATTTCTGGAGAGCTCCTGGCTAGGCCCCTCTCTAACCTGTATTCCGATGGTAACTACTCAGAGGATACAAGGCATGATATCGTCCAAAAGGTACAGGACACGCTCATCAACCTGTGGCTCCAGACACCTTACCCCCCAGAGCAGTATCAAGCGCTATTTCAGAGACTCTCAGTCGATCTCCCCAGGTGCCATAGCAGCGGCTCCGCGTGTAAACCCTAGGACAGAGGAGGCCGCGCTGAACCCATCAACTGATCCCGCTACCTTTACAGTTCGGGATTTGGCTCCAGCGACACCAGCGGGACCCCGAGAGGAAATGGCAGGTCCGTCCCAAGGCCTAGGTGGCATCCTGGAGGATCTCCGGAGTATATTAAAGGCCCTCCCCACTAAAGCTGACATTGAGGCCTTGCCCTCGCGGTCGGACATGGAGTCTCTAATCCTGCGTGTGGAAGAGGCACACGCACGGGACATCCAGGAACTGAAAACGGGGATTCAAGACCTTACAGAAAGAGCTGACAAAAGTGACCTGACAATTTCATCACTTACACAGCGGGTCATAGCCCTGGAACGCTCGCAGGAGACAAGGGCTTCTCAGGCCACCGACATGCAGTTACACATGGAAGATTTGGAAGACCGCAGCCGCCGCAATTACTTGCGGCTGCGGGGTATTCCAGAAGCAACAGGGTTGGAAGATTTGGCGGCCACGGTTACAGCAATCTTCCACAAGGTTCTGGGGACTCCCCCACCGCAATTGGAGTTAGATCGGGTACACAGAACTCTAGGGCCCAGATCATCGGATCCCAACAGGCCGAGGGACGTACTCTGCAGGATCCATAGATACATGCAGAAAGAATTGATCCTCCGCAAAGCATGGGAACAGGGCGAGGTAGAGTTCGATGGAGCCATAATTAAAATACTACCTGACCTATCGAGAGCCACACTGCAGCGGAGAGCACTACTGAGACCGGCACTAGAACTAGCAAGACAACAGGGATGTACATACCGCTGGGGATACCCCTTGGCGGTAACATTCCGAAATGGTACATCCTCGTTTACCCTGCGCTCGCCTGCGGAACTGCCAGCCTTCTTCGAATACCTAGACGCAGACCCTATTCTAGTTCCGGACTGGCTAGCCTTCATCCCCAGGATGTCGAATCGGTCGGGACCCAACATCCAAAGAAACCATCAACCACCACGCCAGCAGAGATCCGTAGGAGAGCCCGTACGGTGTCGGCAGGAGATTCCCGGGAAGTGTAACCTTGAAGTGCATCCACAGATCAGGCACTGGTATACGTTTATTTTCATTTTTGTTTTTTGTTTTTTGCTGTTATTTCTTTTTGGCTTCTCCCTGCCCCTGCCCAGTTGTCAGTAGCCCACACGCCAATACTAGCCACCCTGGGAATATATAGAACATCTAGGACTGCCTAGACGGTGTTAACTGGTCTACACAGCAGCGCAGACTCACCCCCCCTTCTCTTGTGCATTGCAACCCCTGTTCCACCTGCCAGTGAACGCAACGCAACGTCACCAGAACATGGATTTGTCCCCCTTGTGGAGCTCCTTGTTCGTTATACATGTACAGGGACGGACAGATGATGAGATGATGTGGGGCATACAGACACTTCCAGAACGGAGCACCTTCCACCCTCAGTTAGCTTTCCAAGTGCTGGGGAATAACACAGCAGAAGCAGAGAAATCAACACTACACCAGGGTTTGCGAACAGGCGGTTGCATGTACCGATTTCTAACCCTGAGGGGTCCTAGACATTCTTCTTGGAAGGTACTGGTGGGAGATGGGGGGAGGAGGGATCTTATATTATTCCATTGGTTTCCGCTGGGCCTAGATACAACGCTGCACACATGTACGGGGAAGATATGGGTGTCTCAATTATAGAGGCTTGGATGGGAGGCATGCCCCTGATGTCTGTGACAAAGGTGCGGGTGAGGAGAGGAGGGCATTCACAGATAGATGGGTGACAACGAGACAGGAGGGAGTCCCTGTGGTTTCCCCGCAGGTCTTAAACCAGTGTGGGGGCTCCTCCCATCCCTCCCCCATCTTTTTCTCCCTCCGGAAGGAGTGGCATCTTCACAGTTAGCAAGAAACAGTGGGTTCAAAGTTTAAGATTACGGTTACTGCATGTGTAGGGCTGAAGAATTTACTGTTGTACCTGTACCTTTGCCTGATCTGAGCACCGAAGATCATAGATATCGGATTTATGCACCTGATGCTTAGCTAAACGTTTGTTACACTTTATATCGTGCAAAACAAATTAGTACCTTGTTTACTTACTTTATTTGCTTAATTTGCCTTAGAATAACTGACTAGTTACTTGTACTGGATTAGTACATTTAAGATTCTAATCTTTTCTTAGCTTCAACTACCTTTTCTATATCTCAACTTTTCCCCCCTACCTTTCCCCTTATACCTTACCCAACCCCCCCCCCCCCCCTCTACTAAATCAAGGAAACATGAAGGCGGTGAACATACTCTCCTTAAACACAAAGGGCTTAAATGTGCCGGAGAAAAGGCGTATGCTGCTACAGGATTTAAAACGTAATAGAGCAGACCTAGCATTACTCCAAGAGACACATTTTAAAAGCGATAAGCTCCCGATACTGAAAAACAAGTATTTCCCAATGGCGTATCACTCCACTAATGGGTCTACCAAGACCCGTGGAGTGTCCATACTATTGGCCAGCAAAGTACCCTGGAAATGTACGGACACATTATCAGACCCAGAGGGAAGATATTTGTTTCTCAGAGGCGAAATCGGGGGGGGTTCAGGTAACCCTCGCAAACATTTACGCCCCTAACAGCCATCAAGATAGCTTTATCACTAAAACCCTAGCAACCTTGCTGGAATTTTCTAGAGGCCACCTTATTATAGGAGGCGATTTCAATATACCCCTGATCCCCACAGAGGATACTTCCTCAGGGACCTCTTCTATCACCCCCTCCGTTAGGAAACAAATCTCCAGGGAATTAAACAAGGCCCAACTGATAGACATATGGCGACTCCTCCACCCAACCGAACGGGACTATACTTTTTACTCCAATCCCTACAAACAATACTCCAGGATTGATTATTTTCTACTCCCACATGCCCAATTGCACGCCCTTAGAGACTCCAAGATTGGATCCATCACGTGGTCTGATCACACCCCTGTCCTACTGACCTATGCCTTGACAGATAACCCTACTGACAGACAGAAGACTTGGAGACTGAATGAAAGCCTCATGCATGACGAGGAGGTACTTACAGATGTAAGGAAGGAACTAGATTTCTATTTTAAAACTAACTACACCCCTAATAGTGACCCTGGCATTGTTTGGGAGGCACATAAAGCGGTAATTCGCAGAGTCTTAATAAAGCACGGGGCACGCATCAAACGATTAAGATCTGCTCAATTGACAACCCTCCTGCAAGACTTACACCTGGCAGAGGCAAGACGCAAACACGCACAGACCCCGGCGGGGGAAGCGGAAGTCACGTTGATACGCACTAAAGTCAATGACATAATGCAATACCGAGCAAAGGCTGCGTTACAAATCTGTAGACGGATGACATATGAATCTGGTAATAAATGTGGCAAATTGCTAGCCAAATCATTGCGCGAGCAAGTGCTAGCGAACTATGTCCCCCGCATAATGTCGTCTTCTGGCCAGAAGACTACATTACCTCAGGCGATAGCAGCCGAATTCAGGGAATTTTATTCCTCCTTCTACAACCTAAAACAGCAACCGGTTTCACAAGCCCAAATAGAAGATTACATAGTTAAATCAAATATGCCCAAATTAACAGCTGAGTCCGCTGAGTTATTAGAAGAACCTATTACCTTGGAAGAGATACAGAAAGCAATTGCTTCCATGAAATTAGGGAAAGCCCCGGGCCCGGATGGCTTTACAACCCTATACTACAAAACCTTGTTACCTTCTCTGGGTGAACCCATGCATAAACTCACTGGACCCTAGCATTCACTTCCCTAGAGAAACACTAATGGCACATATAGCACTCGTTCCCAAAGAGGGGAAAGATACGACGCAATGCGGGAACTACAGGCCGATCTCGCTTCTTAATATTGATCTTAAAGTCTTCACGAAAGTACTTTCAACCAGACTCCAAACATACCTTCCATCCCTGATTCACCTAGATCAAGTGGGTTTTGTCCCTTCTAGAGAAGCCAGGGATAATACGATCAAAGCTCTCAACGTCTTGCATGTAACTAATCAAAGTAAGACCCCCTGCATATTTCTAAGTACGGACGCAGAGAAGGCCTTTGACAGGGTGAATTGGCAGTTCATGACATCAGTTTTAAGACATGTCGGTCTGGGGACTAGGATGCTGGATTGGATTTCCTCAGTATACACCAATCCCACAGCACGAGTGAGAGTAAATGGGACTCTGTCTGCCCCTTTTGAGATCAAAAATGGAACTCGCCAGGGATGCCCATTATCCCCGCTCCTATTCGCCCTGTCACTGGAACCCTTCCTGCGCACAATTCGAGCCCACCCAGATATCAAGGGAGTAAAAATAGGAGAGACGCAATAGAAAATAGCTGCTTACGCAGATGATATGTTGTTCACTCTCACAAACCCGATAATATCTCTCCCCAATCTGCTCCACAAATTTAAAACATACGGGCACATATCTAACCTGAAGATAAATTTTAATAAATCGTAAGCCATGAGTGTTGGACTTCCCCCAGGACTTCTTAACACACTGCGGGGAAATTTTAAATTCAAATGGACCAACACGGCGCTGAAGTACCTTGGAACTTACATTCCTCCTAAATTATCACAAGTATTTGCCTTGAACTTCCCCCCATTAATGTCCACGGTTAGATCACTAATTAAAACATGGAGCACGGGGTTACATTCATGGTTTGGTAGGTGTAACATCCTTAAGATGTACATACTGCCAAAATTCCTATACCTCATGCAAGCCCTCCCGATTCAAATACCCGCCCGCTATTTTGACCAGACAAACGCTCTATTCCTAGACTTTATATGGGCACACAAGAAACCTAGGATTAAGAGACGTCAGCTCACATTACCCAAACTGTACGGAGGACTGGCGGTACCAGACCTTTGCAAATACCAACAAGCAACTCACTTGACCAGACTCATTGACTGGAATAGACACGATATAACCAAATTATGGACCCAGCTGGAACAGGCCCAGAGTACAATACCTTTGGACAGGGCCCCCTGGTGCCACGACTTATTACCCCGGGATATGAAGAACCACCCCCTGATAGGAGTAACCACACTAATCTGTTCATCCCTTTTTGCTACAATGCATCTTACATCCCTCAATTCCCCACTACGGCCAATTCTGGGTACCCCAGAATTTAGTCCAGGATGCTCTGATCCAGTGTTCCGTTCACTACGTAAGACAGGGTATTCACAAGCATCCCATTTTATAACAAATGGACAATGGCCCGCTATAGACAGGCTAATGAGTACAGAGGGACCGTTCCAGCTAAACCTTTGGAGAGTCTTACAGCTTAACCACTTTTTTAAGATGTTACCACCTCCTGGTAACTTCGTCAGGGCCTTGACAACTTATGAGTCACATTGCTCAGGAGAAGGAGCTCTACCTCACGCATTGTCAGCCACCTATCTACTACTGATTACACCACTAGAGAACTACGAAATGCCCACCCTCGAGACATGGGAAAGAGATATGCAGTGTAAATTCTCACCACGGCAAAAACAAAACATAATCTATTTCACATTCAAATCTTCCATATGCACAAAGATGCAAGAGACTAACTATAAGTTAGTAACCAGATGGTACAACACTCCAGACAAACTGTAGAGATTTTTCCCATCTTCTTCAGGTACCTGTTGGAGATGCGGGGAGGAAAGGGGTACGATTCTTCATGTATTCTGGACCTGTAAGCGGTTGGAGCAGTATTGGAAGTCCATACAGCAGACGATACAGAAATTTACGGAACGCCTCATTGTGGAGGACCCCAGCTTCTTCTTATTACATGCGTCTACCTTGTCCAGAAAGAAGTATAAAAAATCACTGCTACGGCATCTTCTGGATGCAGCCAAAGCTTGTATCCCTCTGCTGTGGAAGACTACCAGTCCCCCAACTGTGGGTATGTAGTTAAAAAAAGTAGAAGACATCAGGAAAATGGAGGATCTTATTCTCACGGCCCGTAACCAAACTGAACAGTACTCTAAAACATGGTCGCAATGGCTTATATTTATATTCTCCACTGAGGGACAAAACCTGCTTACAAATCATTAAAATGATTTTGACAGTGGAAGACGGGCAACAGTCACCCTCCCGACATATATGTACTGAGTAGTAGAGGGGTGTCGCCTCCGGGCCTCCCCCCTTCCCTGGTCCCCCCCTTCCCCCCTCCCCCTCACCCTCGTACCACACTCCTGCCCCCCCCATTTTTCTTACTATTACTTCTCTGTCCTCTTTCTTCTTTATTTCCTAAATAAAGGAAGGCCCATAGACGTGGTGTATCTGGATTTTGCAATCTCTGTATTTGCGGATGATACTAAGCTAAGCATGGCAATAACTTCTCTGTAGGATGTGGAAACCTTGCAAAAAAATCTGAGCAAATTAATGGGGTGGGCAACTACATGGCAAATGAGGTTCAATGTAGAAAAATTGTAAAATAATGCATTTGGGTGGAAAAAATATGAATGCAATCTATACACTGGGGGAGAACCTCTGGGGGAATCTGAGATGGAAAAGGACCTGGGGGTCCTAGTAGATGATAGGCTCAGCAATGGCATGCAATGCCAAGCTGCTGCTAACAAAGCAAACAAAATATTGGCAAGCATTAAAAAGGGGATCAACTCCAGAGATAAAACGATAATTCTCCCACTCTACAAGACTCTGGTCCGGCCGAACCTAGAGTATGCTGTCTAGTTGTGGGCACCAGTCCTCAGGAAGGATGTACTGGAAATGGAGCGAGTACAAAGAAGGGCAACAAAGCTAATAAAGGGTCTGGAGGATATTAGTTATGAGGAAAGGTTGCGAGCATTGAACTTATTCTCTCTGGAGAAGAGATGCTTGAGAGGGGATATAATTTCAATATGCAGATACCATGCTGGTGACCCCACAATAGAGATAAAACTTTTTCGCAGAAGGGAGTTTAACACGACTCGTGGCCACTCATTAAAATTAGAAGAAAAAAGGTTTAACCTTAAACTACTGTCAGGGCTGGGCTCAGCCCTTCCTTCTCTGAGCTGGCCTCTCAGCTGTCGGCTAATTGCCAGCTCCTTTCTCTTCACATTGACTCAGCTGTTGATGATCTGCTCGTCAGTCCTGGCTACTTAAAGCCGTCCAGCTCACTTCATCTCTGCCTTCACCTTTGGTCACATCTCAGAGACTTTCTCCTGCTTTCCTGTTGAAGATTTGCTCGGCTGATGTCCCTTCTGGCTCCTGATCCTGCTTGCTGTACTACTACGTTGATCTCTAGCTCTCTGACATTGGCATTGGCTGACTACCCGATCTGGTTACTGAACTCTGGCTATGTATTGACTACGCTTACTCTGTTTACCTTTTTATTATTATTAAACAAGTGTGATTAACTGTACTTCTGTCTGATTCATGGTTTCTGACAGTAGGCAAAGGCCATGAATTCAGAAGATGCAGTCAGTCCACTTGTTGGTAATAATTTTTCCAGATTGGATGACCAGGATCACCGCATGGATCAGTTTTCCTTGGCATTACAAACGCTCCTGAGTTGCATGGCTCACCTGGAATCCTCCACTATGGCTGCTCTGTTACAACCTGTTTTGCAGGCCATCCCTGCTGCTGCTCCAGTCTCTGTGCAGGCACCCGCCTCGAGTATTACCTCTATAAGAGGCATGTCTGGTTCCGCTCCACTTCTCCAGTGATTTGGGGGCGATCCAGTTCAATGCAGAGGGTTTCTCAACCAGGCTGAGATATACTTTGAGATGCTGCCCCAGGCGTTTCCCACGGACAGAAGAAAAGTAGGTTTCGTGATATCTTTGCTTTCTGAGAGAGCCTTGGCCTGGGCAAACCCGCTATGGGAGATGCAAAAACCTGTGGTCCTGAGTTACCCAGAATTTGTGGCTTCCTTCAAAAGGGTATTTGACGTTCCCACACGCTCCACTTCTGCTGCCAAGAGCCTCATGTCCATCAAACAGAGCACGAGAACTGTTGCTGATTACACCATTGAATTCCATACTCTGGCAGCAGAGGTTGCTTGGAACAATGAGGCCCTCGTGGTTGCCTTCTCTCATGGTCTCTCGGATAACATCAAGGATGAGATAGCAGCCCGAGATATACCCACTGAGCTGGAGAGGTTGATCACATTTTTCATCCTCATTGACTCCAGACTCAGAGAAAGACTCTCTTTTAATGAACGCTGGTGCAAGCCTCCTGTACGTTTGTCTCCAAGCTTTGCAGTCCCACCCTTGCCTCCCTCACCTCCCATGCCTCCTGGTACCAAGTCGGTCTGTGAAGATGAACCCATGCACTTGGGCTTCACGCGTCTCTCTGATTGGCTCCGTGCTGAGGTTCTGTTCTGGTCGCCACAGTGCAGTGAGAGATGCTTCCAGAAGGTAGCCAAGGTCCTGTGCACCTCTTCACTCTCCTCCCTGCCGGAAGACTACCACGATTTTAGCGATGTCTTTGACAAAGGTCAAGCCGGTACTTTGCCTCCACACCGGTCGTATGATTGCGCAATTGACCTTCAACCTGGTGCCATACCCCCTCGTGGCTGGGTTTACCTTTTTTTTGGTCTTGGAGGATAAAGCCATGGAGGAGTATATTGCAGATGCACTTTCTCGAGGTTTCATCCGCAAATCCTCTTCTCCTCTTTTTTGTGAAGAAGAGTGGTGAGCTGAAACCTTGTATCGATTATAGGGGTCTCAATCGTTTCATGATTAAGAATGCCTATCCCATTCCATTGACTACGGAGTTATTTGACTGCCTCAAGGGAGCAACATTTTTCACGAAGCTTGATTTGAGAGGGGCATACAATCTTGTCAGGATTAAGGAGGGCGACGAGTGGAAAACTGCGTTTAATACCAGATCAGGTCATTATGAGTATCTCGTAATGCCTTTTGGCCTTTGTAACACTCCGGCAGTTTTCCAGGAGTTCATTAACAATGTCCTCCGAGATTTGTTGCAGTTATGTGTGGTGGTTTATCTTGATAATATCCTCATATTTTCCCTGGAGAGCCACCACACAGATGTCTGTTGTGTGCTTCAGAGACTAAGAGAGAACAATCTCTATTTTAAATCGGAAAAGTGCAAATTCCATTGTGAACAGATTAAATTCCTGGGATGTCATTTCCACTGCTGGTTTTTCGATGGACCCAGAGAAACTTTCAGCGGTCCTACAGTAGCCTCGACCCATGGGTTTATGTCCTCTGCAGCATTTTCTTGGCTTTGCCAACTATTATCGGAAGTTTATTCGTAACTTCTCATCTCTGGTCAAGCCCCTGACTGATATGACCAGGAAAGACGGCAACCCACAGAGTTGGTCTCCGGAGACCATTAAGGCCTTTGAGAGTCTTTGTTTCTGCTCCTGTGTTGGCACACCCTGATCCTACTTTGCCTTTTATTTTAGAAGTTGATGCTTCTGAGACTGGAGTTGGCACCCTTCTGTTTCAACGTCCTAACTCTGAGTGCGCTATGCATCCGTGTGGCTACTTTTCCAAGAAATTGTCACCGGTAGTGTGCAATTACGAGATTGGTGACAGAGAGCTGTTGGCGATCATTTTAGCCCTGAAAAAATGGAGACATCTCCTTGAAGGTACCACTGTGCCGGTTCTCATTCTTACTGACCATAAGAATCTCACATTCTTGTCTGAGGCTAAGCACCTCTCTCCCAGAAGGGCGCAATGGGCTCTTTTCTTGTCGAGTTTTAATTACATTGTCTCATTCTTACCCGGTACTAAGAATGTAAGGGCTGATGCCTTGTCATGACAATTTTCCTCCACTTCCAAGATGGAGTCAGTTCCAGTTCCTGTGATTCCTCTTGATCGTATTTTGGCTACAGTTTGCACCAGTCTTCTCGTTTGGATGACAAAATTCTTGCAGCTCAGGTAGATGCTCCTCCTGAGAAACCTTGTGACCGCTGCTTTGTTCCAGAGAGTCTCCGTACTGCTGTGCTCCAGACTTACCATTCTCCCAAGGCTGCTGGCCACCCTGGAAAGAATCAACTCTTTTGGGACATTTCCCAACAATTCTGGTGACCTTGTCTACGTGCTGATGTAACCGCCTTCGTAGCTGCCTGTTCCGTGTGTGCTCAGAGTAAGACTCTACGACACCTTCCAGTGGGCCTCCTACAACCCATACCCAATGGAGAGAGGCCCTGGACCCACCTGTCTATGGATTTCATTGTGGAGTTACCCAACTCCCAGGGCAACACAGTTATCCTTATGGTGGTTGACCGGTTCTCAAAAATGTAGCATTGTTATCCACTCAAGAAGTTGCCTACTTCTGAGGAACTGGCTTCTATTTTTGCTCAGGAGATCTTCCTCTTACATGGGCTACCCAAGGTGATTGTCTCAGACAGGGGTAGTCAGTTTGTGTCCCGGTTCTGGCGAGCCTTGTGTGCACACTTGGGTATTCAGCTTGCTTTCTCCTCTGCGTATCGCCCGCAGTCTAATGGGGCCACAGAACGAGCCAATCAGTCCTTGGAGCAATTCCTACGTTGCTATATTTCTGACCATCATAACAACCGGTCAGACCTCTTACCGTGGGTGGAGTTTGCTCACAATAGTGCCTTGAATTCAGCTTCCCGTTTGTCACCGTTTATGGCAAACTATGGTTTCCGACCTTCTGTGTTGCCTGCCTCGTTTGTTCCGCAGAGTATTCCTGCGTTAGAGGAGCATCTCCATGGCCTTCATTCCACTTGGGCACAAGTCCAGGAGGCTTTGTGACATGCTAATGATAGGTACAGACTCCATGCTGACCGCAGACGCCTGTCTGTAGCTTCCTACCAGGTTGGGGACAGAGGCTGGCTGTCGTCTCCCAACCTCCGACTTCGTTTTCCTTCTTTGAAGTTCGCACCTCGGTTTATTGGGCCTTTCCGTATCCTTCGCAGGATTAACGTGTTTAACGTGCTTACGTGTTGGATCTTCCTCCTAGTATGCGCATCTCTAATGTGTTTCATGTCTCCTTATTGAAACCGCTTTACCACCTCGGTGTCACGTCCTCACCCTATACAGGTTGAGAACCATGAGGAGTATGAAATACAATCCATTGTTGACTCCCGTAGGTTCCGTGGGTGCATACAGTACCTGGTGCATTGGAAGGGGTATGGTCCAAAGGAACGCTCTTGGACATAGATGCCCCTGTCCTCCTCCGTGATTTCCATAGACGTTTTCCCCTCAAGCCCGGTGGTCCTCCGAGGGGAAGGGGTCATTGAGGAGGGGGTACTGTCAGGGCTGGGCTCAGCCATTCCTTCTCTGAGCTGGCCGCTCAGCTGTCGGCTAATTGCCAGCTCCTTTCTCTCCACAGTGACTCAGCTGTTGATGATCTGCTCGTCAGTCCTGGTTACTTAAAGCTGTACAGCTCACTTCATCTATGCCTTTGCCTTTGGTCACATCTCAGATAGCATGAAAAAAAACAATGTGGGTCCTTAAGCGCTAAAACTGATATTGTTATAAAACTATTGTCTTGTCTTACTGATACTTCATCAAAAGGCTAGGTCCCAGTGCAGATGCCAACTCCTGAAGGGAAGTAAATAGCAAATGGACAAACATGCAGCGCTCAATGGGTGCCAGCAATAAAAGATTGTTATGGGAAGTGTAAACAATCAAGTTCATTTATTGGATGCATATGAAGATAAAAGTCTGACATTGCAGACAAACGGTAAAATCAACCTTGGTTAAAATCAATAAACACAGTCAGAACGTCAAAGTCACAGTCAAAAAGTACTCCAGAATTGTAGTGTCAGCGATCCGCCATGACTCCAGTAAGCAAAGGGTTAATGTCAGCAAGTATGCTGTGTGTGTCAAGCCTCAGCTGCACACTCTGTGGCTGTAATGCACATGAATGATGGAATAGGAGGGTTACAGCTCGCTGGAGCAACAAGGAATGCCAAACTCACTATGACCAGAGATGTGATGTGAGCCACGTGAGAAGATTCCACTGGTCCCGTTGGCTGGCCAAACACGCTGGGACCTGGCTTCTTGAAAGGCACTTTGGCTTGTGCATGTTTCACGCGCCTGCGCTTTGTCAAAGTCACAGGCGCTGTCGTGTGTGAGTGGGAGGGGGAGGAGAGTGTCAGCTCTTGAGACATTAACCCCTTGTATGCAGAAAACACAAGTAATACAAATGTACAATTATTGCATAGACCCACAATAATAGGTGTAAAGAATATATTGCAATCAAGAAAATAGTGAATCAAGTTGAAAGCGAGAACGAAAAACAATGATAACAAAAATGAGAAAAAGGAACAAAGGGAAATAATGATAAAAAATATTTTAACTAATTAATTAATAATTAATTATAAAGAATAACTAAAAAATAAAGTGATATTAAAATCAATATTTAAAATGGACAAAAATAAATACATACATGAATACAAATATAAATATGTATATATTATTATAATTATTGAAGAAAATTAATAAATGATTGATGACTAAAAACTGATACAGGAAGGAAAACAGGTTAGGGTACAAAAGGAACGGACTAGAGGAATTTTTAGAATTATATCAAAAAGAATTAGTAAATGTGTCAGTAAAAGATCCGGGGATATTGTACTAACAGCCTGGACTTGATCATTGTTGAATCACGCTGAGGACATCAATTTCTTCATTGAGTCCCTCAGGCGAGAGGGAACCCAATAAATATATCCAGAAAGTCTCCCTTCGGCACAGAATTGAGAACCTTTCATTTTCTGTAAGGGTACCTTTAGGGATGGCCTCGATGGCAAGTACTTCTATTTTTTGAAAGTCTTTGTTGTGTACCAGGCGGAAATGTCGCGGAACGCTATGTTTAATGCATCACTTTTTAGTTAGTCTGCGATGCTCACCTATCCTAGTTCGCAGGGTACGTATCGTACGACCTACGTATAGAAGACCACATGAGCAACGCAGGACATCTATAACAAATTCCGTAGAACAGGTAATAAATTGTTTTTTCTTGAAGGACTTGCCTCCATTGGTAGTTATTTCAGAACGACCATTAAGAACTGACTGGCAAGTGAGGCAGCCTCTCTTCCGACACTGAAAAATCCCAGTTCTATTATCGAAAAAAGTTCTAATGTCAATAATGGATCCCTTATGAGTCATTTTGGGTTTGGTCAGTTTGCTGGGGGCAATGATGTTCTTTACCGTGCCTGAAGGTCTAAAAGTGACCTGTGGCCTGGGAGGAAGTAAGGGGGCTAAAACTTGATCAAGTTTTAGGATGTCATAATGTTTATTATTTTGGTGATGGCTCTGTATTTACTATTAAAAGTGGATACAAATCTTGCCGTATGGGTCATGGTCAATGGCCTGTCATTTTTATTTTTTGGCAATTGTGTCTTATTTTGGAGAAATGCGTCCAGCACTAAAGCTTTGGGATATCCTTTCTCCTCAAACTTTCTTTGCATAAGCCGTCCTTGTACCATATAATCTTCTGTTTTGGTGCAGTTTCTTTGTAATCTGTGGAACTGACCCTTGGGAATGTTGTCTTTCCATGTGGGATGATGGCAACTATTATACTAGTGATGATAGTTTGTTCATCATGGGACAAAACTAGATCCAAAAACACCAGTTTGTTCTGATCTATCTCATGTGTGAAGGACAGACCCAATGAATTGTAATTGCAATAAACCACAAAGGTGGAAAAAAGATCTGGACCCCCACTCCAAATCAATAGGACATCATCTATATACCGGCCGAAAAAAACGATGTATTGGGAGGAAGGATTATCAGTCCATATTTTCAAATCCTCCCAATACCCCATTGTCAAATTAGCATATACCGGGGCAAAGCTGGCTCCCATAACTGTGCCCCTCCTTTGCAGGTAGAACTGGTCCAGGAACGTGAAATAGTTGTGACGCAAACAGAAGTCTATGCTATGAAGCAAAAACTCTGCTTGCCTGGCATTCATATCACCATTTTTGCCTATAAAGTGCTGAACAGCAGCAATACCCACCTCATGGGTAGGGATGAGCTTCGAGTTCGAGTCAAACTCATGTTCGACTCGAACATTGGCTGTTCGCCAGTTCGCCGAACAGCGAACAATTTGGGGTGTTCGCGGCAAATTTGAAAGCCGCAGAACATCCTTTAAAAGTCTATGGGAGAAATCAAAAGTGCTAATTTTAAAGGCTTATATGCATGGCATTGTCATAAAAAGTGTTTGGGGACCTGGGTCCTGCCCCAGGGGACATGGATCAATGCAAAAAAAAGTTTGAAAAACTTTTAAAAATGCTTAAAGTGAAACAATAAAAGTGTAATATTTCTTTAAATTTTGTACCTGGGGGGTGTCTATAGTATGCCTGTAAAGGGGCGCATGTTTCCCGTGTTTAGAACAGTCTGACAGCAAAATGACATTTCAAAGGAAAAAAAGTCATTTAAAACTACTCGCGGCTATTAATGAATTGCCGGTCCAACAATACACATAAAAGTTCATTGACAAAAAGGCATGGGGAACCCCGAACCAAAATTTAAAAAAAAATGACGTGGGGGTTTCCTGTAAATTCCATACCAGGCCCTTCAGGTCTGGTATGGATATTAAGGGGAACCCCGTGCCAAGATTTAAAAAAAAATGGTGTGGGGTCCCCCAAAATTCCATACCAGACCCTTATCCAAGCACGCAACCTGGCAGGCCGCAGGAAAAGAGGGGGGGACGAGAGAGTGCTCCCCCCCTCCTGAACCGTACCAGGCCACATGCCCTCAACATTGGGAGGGTGCTTTGGGGACAAGGGCCTCATCCCCACAACGCTTGCCCGGTGGTTGTGGGGGTCTGCGGGCGGGGGGCTTATCGGAATCTGGAAGCCCCCTTTAACAATGGGACCCGCAGATCCCGGCTCTCCCCCCTATGTGAAATGGTAAGGGGGTACAAAATACCCCTACCACTTCACAAAAAAAGTGTCAGAAATGTTAAAAATGACAAGAGACAGTTTTTGACAATTCCTTTATTTAAATGCTTCTTCTATCTTCTATCTTCCTTCGGTTTCTTCCTCCATCTTCTTCTTCTGGTTCTTCTGGTTCTTCCTCCGGTGTTCTCTTCCGGCATCTTCCTCTGCGGCGTCTTCTTCCCTTCTTCTTCTCGGGGCGCTCTGCATCCACCATGATGGGAGACTCCTGCTGTGTGACTCTTCTCTTTTTCCGGTGGTTCTTAAATAATGGAGGGCGGGGCCACCCAGTGACCCCGCCCCCCTCTGACGCACAGGGACTTGACAGGGACTTCCCTGTGGCATTCCCCGTGACGTCAGAGGGGGAAGGGTCACCCGTTACGTAATGGGTGACCCCGCCCCCTCTGACGTCACGGCGAATGCCACAGGGAAGTCCTGTCAAGTCCCCGTGCATCCGAGGGGGCGGGGTCACTGGGTGGCCCCGCCCTCCGTTATTTAAGAACCGTCAGAAGACAAGAAGCATCACACAGCGGGAGCCTCCCATCATGGTGGATGCGGAGCACCCCGAGAAGAAGAAGGGAAGAAGACGCCGCAGAGGAAGATGTCGGACGAGAACACCAGAGGAAGGACCAGAAGAAGAAGATGGAGGAAGAAACCAAAGGAAGATAGAAGGTAGAAGAAAGAAGATAGAAGATAAAAGAAAGAAGAAGTATTTAAATAAAGGAATTGTCAAAAACACCATCCCTATGTTGAGGGCATGTGGCCTAGTACTGTTCAGGAGGGGGGGCACTCTCTCATCTCCCCTCTTTTCCTGCGGCCTACCAGGTTGCGTGCTCAGATAAGGGTCTGGTATGGATTTTTGGGGGACCCCACACCATTTTTTTTTTATTTTGGCGTGGGGTTCCCCTTAAAATCCATACCAGACCTGAAGGGTCTGGTATAGATTTTGAGGGGGGCCCCACGCCATTTTTTTTTAAAATTTTGGCCAGGGTTCCCCTTAATATCCATACCAGACGGGCTTGGTATGGAATTTAGGTGGACCCCCCACGCCATTTTTATTTTAAATTTTGGTTTGGGGTTCCCCTGTGGGGAATTCCCATGCCATTTTTATCAATGAACTTTTATGTGTATTGTCGGGCCGGCAATTCATTAATAGCCGCAAGTAGTTTTAAATGACTTTTTTTCCTTTTGAAATGTAATTTTGCTGTCAGACTGTTCTAAACACGGGAAACATGCGCCCCTTTACAGGCATACTATAGACACCCCTCAGGTACAAAATTTAAAGGAATATTACACTTTTATTGTTTCACTTTAAGCATTATTAAAATCACTGCTCCCGAAAAAACGTCAGTTTTTAAAACTTTTTTTGCATTGACCCATGTCCCCTGGGGCAGGACCCAGGTCCCCAAACACTTTTTATGACAATAACTTGCATATAAGCCTTTAAAATTAGCACTTTTGATTATTAATGTTCGTGCCCCATAGACTTTAACGGTGTTCGCGTGTTCAAACTAATTTTTTGCCTGTTTGCATCTTCTGGTGCGAACCGAACAGGGGGGTGTTCGGCTCATCCCTACTCATGGGGTATTGATGTGTACAGTGAAGCAACATCTGACGACGTCCACATATAATCATCATGCCAGGAGTATCCTTTTAAAATGTCAATAACATGACTGGAATCTTTAATGTATGCCGCTAATTGGCATACTATCGGTTGCAATAAATGATTGATATACACCGACAGGCCACTGGTGAAACTGTTTGTGCTGGCGACGATGGGTCTCCGGGGGGATCGACCAGGCGTTTGTGCACATTTGGAAGATGGTAGAAATAGGGAGTACTACATGTTTTTGGAAGCAAAAACTTTTTCTTTAGCATTGAATCCACCCCCTATGACCCGCCTCTATAAGGGTAACCAGTTCACATTGAAAATTTGGAAAAGGATCAGAGGAGAGTCTTAAATAAGTATCAGTATCTGATAACAATCGATAAGCCTCTCAGAGGTAGTCTGGTCTATCCTGAACCACCAGACTGCCTCCTTTGTCGGCCTGTTTGACAATAATGTCATTATCGGTGGTAAGATCTTTAAGAGCCTGTTGTTCCACAGAGCTCAGATGGCTAGATCTCTTACTCATTGGAGCATCACAAAGCTCAATGAACTCTTCATAGACAGCTTGATAGAATGTTTCAATGTATGGACCCTTGGAGTTAGCGGGATTGAATGTGGATGGGGGTTTAAACCCAGTGTGTGCAATGTCAGGCTCTTGACACGGGCCTTGTGTATCGCTGTTGCATTCCACGCATAAGTCCTCTAAGATTTGTAGAACTTCATTTTGGGACTGAACAATTGCATCATCATCAGTAACTCATTATGTAGGATTTGTACTATTATTGTTGGAAGCACTAGGCCTAGCATAGTGTCTTTTTAAGAGGAGTAGACAAATAAATGTATTTAGATCTTTAAAAGGCCAAATTTGTTTGGACCTATGGAGGGGGAAAAACTCAGGCCTTTCTTCAATAGAGTCAATTCAGCTGTTGTTAAATTGTGGGTGGATAAATTAAATATTTTGATAGTACTGTCATCTGCATGATGTCTATCCTCTCCTTTTTGTTCAGCCTTAGACTGTGGTCCCCCTCTTCTACCTCGTGTTCTTTGGGTTGCATCACTCCCATTGGAGACTTTCAGAGACTTTCTCCTGCGTTACTGGTGAAGACTTGCTTGGCTGACGTCCCTTCTGGCTCCTGATCCTGCTTGCTGTACTACTACGTTGATCTCTGGCTCTCTGACATTGGCATTGGCAGACTACCCTATCTGGTTACTGAACTCTGGCTATGTATTGACTACGCTTACTCTATTTACCTTCTTATTATTAAACAAGTGTGATTAACTGTACTTCTGTCTCGGTCTGATTCATGGTTTCTGACAACTACGTAGAGGGTTCTTTACTGTAAGAGCGGCAAGGATGTGAAATTCCCTTCCACAGGCAGTGGTCTCAGCGGGGGGCATTGAGAGTTTCAAGAAACTATTAGATAAGCACCTGAGTAACCGCAACATACAGGGATACACAATGTAATACTGACATATAATCACACACATAGGTTGGACTTGTGTCTTTTTTCAACCTCACCTACTATGTAACTATGTAAAAAGGAAATCAAGAATGCGAAAATTCAAAACGAATGACAGATTGCAAAAGATAGTAGGACAAACCCCCCCAAAAATTCTTCAAATATATTAACAGAAAAAAGGTCAGAAATAATCTAGAGTGGGTGACTGGGGACAAAGAGAAGGCAAATTTATTAATTATTTTGTTCAGCTCTGCATATACAAAGGAGCATGAGGGAGCTCATGTCCATAATGGGGATGATATTGAAACAGCCCCAAATGATCTACAATGGCTCAAAAGTGATATGGTCCAGAAATATTTAGACAGAATAAACATGGATAATGCACCTGGACCAGATGGTATCTACCCCCGTTTCCTAAAAGAATTGAGGTCCATCATTTCAAAGCCATTGTTTCCAATTTTTAGGGACTCAATGACTGAAATGGTACCACTGGATTGGCGTAAGGCCAATGTGGTGCCCATATTTAAAAAGGGATCAATGTCTTTACTAAGTAACTATAGATCTGTTAGTTTAACTTCTATAGTTGGGAAGATACTGGAGAGTTTATTAAAATAACACATAGATGAGTTCTTGCTGGAAAAAAAATATTTTAAGCAACAAACAGCATGGATTCATGAAAGACAGAAGTTGTCAAACCTGATTTCTTTTTATGAAGAGTTAAGTAAAACCTTGGACAGAGGGCTCAATGCACTGTTTAATTGGGTAACTGTGTGGCAAATGAGGTTTAATGTTGATAAATGTAAAGTAAATGTAAAGCACTTGGGGGGCTAAGAATATGCATGCATCATATATACTAGGGGCAGTACAACTGGTGGAATCCATAGTGGAGAAGGATCTGGGGGTTTTGGTAGATCCTAAGCTTAATAATAGCATGCAATGCCAAGGTGCGGTTTCTAAAATGAATAAAGTCCTTTCTTGTATTAAGAGAGGTATGGACTCCAAAGAGAGAGATATCTTTTTGCCCCTGTACAAATCATTAGTAAGACCTCATCTGGAATATGCAGTTCAGTTTTGGTCACCAGTTCTCAAAAAGGATAGCGGGGAACTGGAGAAAGGGCAGGGAAGGGCAGCCAAACTGATAAGAGGCATGGAGGAGCTCAGCTTTGAGGAAAGATTAGAAGAACTGAATTTACTCTCTATTGAGAAGAGAAGATTAATAGGGGATATGATCAACATGTACAAATACATAAGTGGTCCATATAGTGAACTTGGTGTTGAGTTATTCACTTTAAGGTCATCACAGAGGACAAGGGGGCACTCTTTAATGTCTAGAGGAAAAAAGATTTAATCTCCAAATATGGAAAGGTTTCTTCACAGTATGAGCTATGAAAATGTGGAATGGACTCCCTCCAGAGGTGGTTCTGGCCTGAGTAGATTGCTCAGTAGATTGCTAGTAGATTGCTCAGTAGATTGCTTTTAAAAAGGCCTGGATTCCTTCCTTAACCAGTTCCCGACTGGCCAGGTTTGCTCCCCTGGGCGAACCACCGTAACTGTACATCGGCCCTTTAAGACACTGTAGGAGGCGCCCGCAGCATGTGCCCAGAACAGATGCAAATGCCCAGCGGGGCACCCGCGATTGCTTGTGACAGAGAGAGAACCGGGATCTCAGGGGAGAGAAGACAAATCGTGTGTTTATACTAAGTATGAACACCGATCTCTCTCCTCCCCTAGTCAATCCCATCCCCCTACAGTTAGAACACACCTAGGGAACACAGTTAACCCCTTGATCAGCCCCTAGTGTTAACCCCTTCCCTGCCAGTGACATTTATACAGTAATCAGTACATTTTTTAGCACTGATCCCTGTATAATTGTCAATGGTCTCAAAAATGTGTCAAAAGTGTCCAATTTGTCCACCGCAATATTATTATTATTATACAGGATTTATATAGCGCCGACAGTTTACGCAGCGCTTTAATATTGCAGTCCCTATAAAAATCGCAGATCACCGCCATTACTAGTAAAAAAATAATAATAATAAAAATGCCATAAATCTATCCCCTATTTTGTAGACGCTATAACTTTTGTGCAAACCAATTAATATACTCTTATTACGATTTTTTTTATCAAAAATATGTAGAAGAATACATATCGGCCTAAACTGAGGAAATGTATTTGTTTATTTTTTTTAAATTTGGGATATTTATTGCAGCAAAAAGATATTTTGTTTTTTTCAAAATTGTCGCTCTTCTTTTGTTTATAGCTCAAAAATAAAAACCGCAGAGGTGATCAAATACCACAAAAAGAAAGCTCTATTTGTGGGAAAAAGGTTGTCAATTTTGTTTGGGTACAGAGTCGCACGACCGCGCAATTGTCAGTTAAAGCGACGAAGTGCCGTATCGCACAAAATGGCCTGGTCATTGAGGCCTTCCTCTGGATCAACTGTGGGTGAAGGATTCTGTAATGGGATTGTATGATATATTTGTTTTATTTTGTTTTTTTTATTGGTTGAACTGGATGGACTTGTGTCTTTTTTCAACCTAACTATGTAAAGAACTTGTCAAATGTTTGTATGTGTTTTTTTCTGTAAATGAGTAGGGGTACTATGTACTCCTTACTCATTCATGTGGGAATGTGGATATTTAGGGACAATTGTATCTTAAAGAGGGCATCCAGATGCAAATAAGTACACTAGGCCAGAGTTGTTGGGAAGACACCATTTTCCTCATGAATATGGGGATTAAGCAATACTAAAATCATTGTTCCATAGAAAATGGTATTTAAAAAAATAAAAAATATTTGTTGGCTGTTCTGGTACATGTCCCCCAGGACAGTGTGCAGCCCCCGTGTCCTTTTTTGTCATACCACTGCCTAAAATTGAGATAATTGTCTATTGACTTCTGTGGGGGTTCTTATTCAGCATCGAAACTTGTGATATGTTCACTGAACATCCCGTGACCCAAACCCGGTTGCGTTTGTCCCATCCTTATTCATCAAGAAGTGTGTTATCACTAAAGAACAACTCACCCCATGTTTTTGAGATGAGGGAAGAGATAGGTGTTCTGTAGTCTTACCACACTTAGATACATAGATATAGTACAGCAAGTGACAATTTTTAACTTATGACAGAAAGTTTAATGCTGGTAGGAGCACTAGATTAAAATAAATGGGAAAAGCCAGAAAAAATAAATGACTGCAGCAACTACATCTAGGGACTGGTAAATTGCAATATTTTAAATGTTTTATTTTTGGGTTACAATAATAAATTTTAGGCAACAATAGGCCACATGATCCTAAACGACAACATTACTGTGTGTTGCACACACTGTTCATGATTTTTTTTTTTTGTTGATAATATATAATTTCCTAGAAAAGACTGGCCATACACTGTACAAATTGTGGGCATTTCCTGATGAACCAGCCAAAACTCACTTGGTGGGTGGCTCTGATGGCAACCTCCCTCCCACATCCCTCGATTGAAGAAGATCAAGGGAGCCAAATTCTTTGGCAAAAAAGCAAACTGTGGTGTCCATCATAATATGAGCACTTTACAAAGCCCTGGGTACATGATCTTGCACAAAAACATTAGAAGTGTCGCTTGGCCCCACTAACCTGTATTCCTCTGTCCACCATTTTCAGACCACTATAAAAGGTTGGTCCTTTATCCCTATGTCTGTCTCCACCTTTAAGCCAGTTTAATCCCTGGTTTGGGCACCTTCTGCTCACTTTGCATACCTTCTACCTTTTCTGTTAATGTACATTAACGTTTGCCTGCTCTGTCTACTCTTCCCATTGTAATGTCTTCAACACCCTCAGATCAATTAAGATGTAGGATTATTTATGTCACTCCCTGACCCCAGAAGCAGCTTTTAGCCTAATGAAAAGAAAATTAACCTACTAGTATGTTTTATATTGTAGTAGAAAATCCATGCAAATGCAGGGAAAACATAAAAACTCCATACAGATAGTGTCCCATGTAGAATTTAAACCCACCGCTTCCACTACATCAGAAACACAAATAATTAGCAAGCATTGAGAAAGATGTGTAACACAGTGGTACAGGCTTTAAATCACATTACATAGTAGGTGAGGTTGAAAAAAGACACAAGTTCATCAAGTCCAAACTATGTGTGTGATTATATGTCAGTAAACATTGGCACATTTATAAAGTGGAGCAGTGTGCTTAACAAATGTTCCCTCCTCTTTGCTTGCCTCTAGACTCCAAAGCAAGAGCAGCCCCATTTATTTTAATGAATAGAGGAAAAGTGCTACTTTATTCAAAAGCTGGGATTTACATATAATGTTTGTATTTTGGTTATTTTATGCAATGCTTTGAGTAGTACCAGCCAACAAGCACACATATTTATGTGACAGTCATGCCTACATGTCTGATTGCCCTCTAATGTATATGTCCAGCTCAAAAGGTGGTGAGGCCATGAGACAATAGTTTCTAAATGCCACAAATCACTCAGGCTGACAGTGTGAGATAAAGTTGTTGACAGAACAAAGCACTATACTTCCACAGCATATGCACTACATCCTTAAATAAATTGATTTTATATTCCCCTTATCACTCTGCACTGTGTTTTCCTCTTGAGATGGGATCAGTGCACATATGCCTGTGCCTTGATGTGGCCTGTGCTTTCAATCGCAGTCACTGTGTCCAAGTAGTAACTGTACCTTGTGTATGCGGCGTTCTGTCACCACCTTTCCCAAAACTGTCACTTCACTCCTCCTGCAAATCCCCTGCATAGGGGAAGCATAAAACTTCTAGCTGAGCAAGCACAAAATTGCTAACATGAACTTTTTTCTTTGCTTAGAATATTGTGTGTACTTTTTTCACTTTTTTGCACTTCATACATTTAAGGTAACAACAGTAAAATAATCTAGGACATGCTTCTAGGTAAAAATATTGATGGATACACAATAATAATTTCTTATTCCATGGCAAAGCATTCGCCGTTACACATAAACAGTCTGGGATTTTATATTCTTGCTGTATGCTGTTGATTCATGCCAATAATATCACAAGGACTGAACAATGACCTGGCTATCACTTTAGTCATATAGATCCCGATTCTCTCCAATTATGTAACTAATCTTATTATATTCTAGAGATAATCAGCCAGTGCAAGTGTTAAACAACAAATGGTAATTATTATGTATGAGCAAGAAAAAAGACTTTCAGAGCTTTTATTGCTTAACAGGAAATATCTAACCTAGTTAACAATAACAATTTCTGTTCGGGAGAAAACTGGGCCGAATTGGAATTGTCAGTTGTTTAAGATAACAGCATGATGTTTGCAGGTCACTGCTCATTTATAGGATTTAAAGTAATATTACCAAAAAGCTAAACATTTATTATATTAGTTTACCCCTTCTTAGATGTGATGGCTGCATTCATTTTTCTTTCCTTTATTTTCACCTGGTGATCCCTGAAGTAAATCTGTTGTTTTTCAAAAGAACAAGCTGTTCTGCAGATGTATCCGTTACAGGGTTGAGACAAACCATTTATTTACTACCTGTCATTAGTAAATGTTTTGTACAATGATCCACTTTTAATAATTTATGTAAAACCTTTATCCCAAAAGGGAAAAAAATGCTTGGTGAAACTGCCTATAAAGTATTAACTGGAGTGCAGCTTCAATTTGTTAAGTGTATCTAAATCTGCTAGTCCCGGGGTTGGCAACCAGTCGATCGCGATCTACTAGTGGACCACAAGTAGGTGATTAGTAGATGACATGCTTGTCCTTGCCTTGCTGACCCATAACTGGCAGAGCTGTGCAGGAAAGCCGTGAGTACTAGGAACCTGTCAAAATTGGACAAAGGCATTCCCAGCCCCCGCAACATGCCCTCTGCTTACATGCAATGACAACGGGCGGACAGAGCGAGGAAATAATCTTCCGTTGATGACAGCGTGTGGGTGGGCAGGCAGAGCTAGGAAAGAATCTGCCACCTATGACAATGTGTGGGTGGGAGGGCGGGGCTTGGAAAGCATCTGCCTCCGATGACAGCTGTCGGGGTCTGGCTCTTTCAGAAGGCACCTAAGCTGGAGTGCATTGTGCTGACCCCTCCCTCTTCCACAGCCCATCCAAGGCGCTTATGAATGACGTCATGTGGGATGGACAAGAGAGGAGGGCTGGCTGGGGTCAGCACAAGCACAGTTAGATCTGCCACAGTAGCTGCATCTCTGCATCAGGCAACAATTTTTTTGTCATCCTGAGCCCCCAGTGGTGTGTTCTCCAAACTCCTCAGTAATGTGCCCACTGATACCCCAGTGGTGTGCCCCCCCTGAGGTGTGCCCTTCTGAGACCCCAAGCGACATGTCCCCCAGACTTCCCCATACCATGCCCTCCTGAACCCCTGTACCATGCCCTCCTGACCTTCCTGTGCCAGACTATCCTGAGCCCCCATACCATGCCCTACTGACTTTCCTGTGCCAGGCCATCCTCATCCCTCCCCTGTACCATGCCCTCCTGACATTCCTGTGCCAGGCCATCCTGAGCCCTCCCTGTACCATGCCCTCCTGACCTTCCTGTGTCAGGCCATCCTGAGCCCCCCGTACAATGCCCTCCTGACCTACCTTTTACTGACCTGCCTACTACTGACCTCTGTACACTGACCTACCTACTACTGACCTCTGTACACAGCCGTACCTACTACTGACCTCTGTACACTGTCCTACCTTCTACTGACCTCTGTACACTGCCCTACCTACTACTGACCTCTGTACATTGTCCTACATACTACTGACCTCTGCACTCTGCCCTACATCATACTGACCCCTGTACACTGACCTACCTACTACTGACCCCTGTACACTGACCTACCTACTACTTACACTGGTACTCAGGGCAGAGAGCCAGACCTGAAACTAATCAAGCAAGTCAGCCTGCTGTACCAGATGTTGAGAGGGTGACCAATTAATTACTCCCCAGTTATTGTGAATGAAAGTGAATGTCGAGTTTCTGGCTGAAGCTAACTTTTTAGGGTGGGCTACATTTGTATTTTTCAGTGACATTAGTTTTATTTTATTTTATAAGTTTTCTCCATGCTGTCCTTGTCCTTACTTTTTATTGGCTTGCTGGTTAACTTTAAAAAAAGAAAAAAGAAAAGGGCGCCACACCCCAGGGACCTATGATCTCTTCCTTGTGTCCAGGTAGAACTCCTCCTGCTAGTCCATCTAACATTCCTCTCCTACAGATTAACAATGCTGCTGTCCAAAATGTGCCCCTGTGCTCCTTCATCCAGAATGGAGGCATTCTAATACAGGAGCTGTGTTATTGACCAGATCACCAGGTGAAAACAGAGGGAAAAAGCCTAAAAAAAGAAACTTAATGCAGCCACCCCATCTTGATTGGTAAATTACAGAAGGGGTATTGGGGAACCGGAAAAAGTGCAGTGAAGAGCAACCAAAGTAATAAGAGGCAAAGATGAGCTCAGCTATGAGGAAAGATTCGTGGAACTGAATTTATTCTCTCTCGAGAAGAGGAGATTAAGGGGGGTATGATCATCCTGTACAAATACATAAGGGGTCCATATAGTGAATTTGGTGTTGAGTTATACACTTTAACCACTTGCCGCCTGCCATATAGCAAAATGACGGCTGCAAAGTGGTTTCAATAACCTGACTGGGCTTCATATGACGTTCTCAGGATATTAAGCCGCTGCGCGCCCCCAGGGGCGAGCATCGCGGCGGTCGTTGTTGCGGTGTGTCAGTCTGACACACTGCAACTCCGATCTAGGTAAAGAGTCTCTGACGGAGACTCTTTACCACGTGATCAGCCGTGTCCAATCCTGGCTGATCACGATGTAAATAGGAAGAGCCGGTGATTGGCTTTTCCTCACTCGCCGATCGGCTGCTCTCCTGACAGGGGGGGTCTGTGCTGATTGTTTATCAGCACAGCTCCCCCTCAGACCCCACCCAGGACCACCAGGGAAGCTGCCCAGGACCACCAGGGAAGCCGCCCAGGACCACCAGGATGGCCATCCACACTGGACCACCTGGTATGCCCCCTAGACCCCCAGATAAATATTAATCTGTGCCTAGGCAGCTGCCAATCAATGCCCACTCACAATGCCTACCACTTCCAGTGCCACCAGGGATGCCTATCAGTGCCACATATCAGTGCCACATATCAGTGCCCAGCAGTGCCACGAAGTGCCCATCAGTGCCGCCTATCAGTGCCACCCATAAGAACCCATCTTTGCAGCCTTTCAGTGCCCATCAGTGTTGCCTCTCAGTGCCACCCAGTGTCACCCATGAGTGCCCAACAGTGCCGCCTATCAATGCCCATCAGTGCTGCATATCAGTGCCACCCATCGGTGCCGCCTACCAGTGCCCATCATTGCCTCATATCAGTGCCCATTGTCAGTGCCCGCTCATTGGTGCCACCTCATCGGTGCCGCCTTATCAGTGCCTGTCAGTGCTGCCTTATCAGTGCCCATCAGTGAAAGAGAAAACTTACTTATTTAAAAAAAAATTTAACAGAAACAAAAGCAAAACTTTTATTTTTTTCAAAATTTTCGGTCTTTTTTAATTTATTTAGCAAAAAATAAAAACCGCAGAGGTGATCAAATACCACCAAAAGAAAGCTCTATTTGTGGGAACAAAATGCTAAAAATTTTGTTTGGGTACAGTGTTGTATGACCGTGCAATTGTCATTCAAACTGCGACAGCACTGAAAGCTGAAAATTGGTCTGGGCAGGAAGGTGTATAAGTGCCCTGTATTGAAGTGGTTAAAGCGGATTTCCACCCAAAAGTGGAACTTCCACTCATTGTACTCCTTCCCCCCTTCGGTGCCACATTTGGCACCTTTTGTCTTTCACAGGTATCCTGTCCCCACTTCTGGGAGCCTCAGCCGTGGATATTTGCGTCACTGCTCGGGCTCTCTCCTCCTTCCCCGAAAGCCGGGCCAGTAGGAGAGAGGAGTGGAGCTTTGTGCATGTGCAGTAGTGTTCCTGGCATGAAGCCGTAAGGCTACTCTGCCGGGTTCCCTTACTCGCAATGGAGGCGGCAGCACCCGACAGCTGATGGAAACATCAGCTGTGGTGCTGACATCGCTGTACTCCAGGCATGTAAGTGTCCTATTATTAAAAGTCAGCAGCTGCAGTGTGTGCAGCTGCTGGCTTTTAAATTTTTCAGTAGTGGGCAGACCTCCACTTTAAGGTCAAGAGGACAAGGGGCACTCTTTATGTCTATAGTAAAATAAATTTAATCTCCAAATACAGAAAGGTTACTTCACAGTTAGAGCTGTGAAAATGTGGAATAGACTCCCTCCAGAGGCGGTTCTGGCCAGTTCAGTAAATTGCTTTAAAAAAAAAAAAAATGTACATAATATACTGTATACTAACATTTATAGGTAAAGATGATCCAGGGAATATCCAATTGCCTCTTGGGGATCAGCAAGGAATTTTTTCCCCTGCTGTAGCAAATTGGATCATGCTTTGCTGGGGTTTTTCGCCTCCCTCTGGATCAACTTGGGGTATAGGATTGTGTATATGGAATTGTAATTATTTTTATTTTTTTATTGGTTGAACTAGATAGACTTGTATTTTTTCAACCTGAATATGTAACTATATTACATTTTCAGTTTTGGGTTTAATACCACTTTAATTGTAAAGGGTTAACAGAACTTCTTTAGAGTTGCATGTCATTGTCGGAAAGGGCTTTCCTTATGACACAAGAATCAATTGCAGTGTGTATTAGGTAGCAGGGAACTCATAGAAGAACCTTGGGGCCTTAAGTGAGACATGTAGGAAGAAATAACTGGTGTTTTACATTGAGATAGAGCATGTTTGAGGTCAGTTATAGAAAGAGAGTACAATGTTCATGCAACACAGTTGTTTCAAGCTTCTGTTAGGCAGTGTTTAAAAGCATGAAAACAAGAGAGGCTCATGAGACAATTGATTAGGTCTGTTGGGTTTGCTCCACTAAAGTAAGAGGCTAAATGCCAGGGTTGTTGGGCTTTTGTTCACTTCAGAACTACTTATCTCCCAAAACATATCTATAGGACTGCAAAAGTTTATTGAAATGGGTCAATTGCAGGTCAAAAGGAGGTCAAATACAGGATGACTACCAGCACCAGCAAAGAATTTGGAATGATCTCAGAAGCCTCTTAAACTGATGTTGTTAAAACCTGCTGCATTTGCACCCCAAAGCCTGTTAACAGAGACCAAAAATGAATGCAATGTTCCCTGAAAAGTGTGGAGCCAGTACTTAGCAAGCTTATCAACCTCAGTTAAGGGAGAGTAACATGCAAGAACAATCTGTAAAAAATTGAGTAGCTTGCTTTTAAAGTCACAAGCCTAGTCAATTCAAGTAGTGCTTATTAGGGCTGTTGAAAATAATTGTAGCATCGATGCATCGCGATTCTACCATACACGATGCGGTATCGATGCTACGACTGGAATAATCGATGTTTGGATGACGTCATCCTCGCGCCGCATTATTCCCCGCCTTCATGACCGAGTGGAGCTGAAAGCCGCCGAAGAGCCGTGGGAGTAAGCCGTGCTGGCTTTTCCCACTTCCTGCCTCACACTCACATCATCCCCTGCTGCCCTGCATCGAGGAGCGATGCTGTGTGCACTTTGACGGGGACATGGAGCGCTGGTGTTTGGAACTGCTGCTGCTAAGAGTGGCGGCGGCGGCCAGATCGTGGAGCATGGAGCTCTGAGGAAGAGAGTGGAGCCGCGGCATATCCAGTCAGGTGTGATGGATCAGCCAGGTGAGGGGGCCATGGGGAGGACACCGAGGGGGGTGCACACAGAGGGGGGTGGATGTGGTAAGGGAGGTGCCAGACTGCTATCCAAGCCAAGCTGACCAATACCCTGCCCCCCTCACCACTAACCTGTCACCATACTGTTTCATTACCATAGCGCTCCCCTGCCCAGTGTCACCACGGACCAATTCCCATCCTTCTTGACCAGCATCCACACAGTCCTCTGCTCTCCCCCCACCTCTACACAGTAAGCATGCAGATAGGGCAATAAAAAACAAAAAATGATGTGCAGTGCTTTGTGGTGATGTACAAAAGAGTGTTATTAAGTAGTAAATAAATATAGTCCTGAAATATATAAATCTGTGATCTGATTGAAAGAAATATTTTGTGTATTCAAAGTAATTCCATTGCTGAGTGTGCTCTGCTGTGTTCAAATCATTCCTGATTTCTGGTGAATCATTTGAACACAGCAGAGCACACTCAGCACTGGAATTACTTTGAATACACAAAAAAATTCTTTCAAATAGATCACAGATTTATATATTTCAGAACTATATTTATTCACTACTTAATAACACTCTTTTGTACATTACCACAAAGCACTGCACACCATTTTTTGTTTTTTATTGCCCTATATGCATGCTTACTGTGTTGAGGTGGGGGGAAAGCAGAGGACTGTGTGGATGCTGGTCAAGAAGGATGGGAATTGGTCTGTGATGACACTGGGCAGGGGAGCGCTATGGTAATGAAACAGTATTATATGGTGACAGGTTAGTGGTGAGGGGGGCGGGGTATTGGTCAGCTTGGATAGGACAGTCTGGCATCTCCCTTACCACATCCAGCAGGTCTGCAGTCTCTGACTATCTCCTGTATCATGTCTGCAGTCTCTGATCATCTCTTGTATCCTGTTTGCAGTCTCTGACCATCTTTTGTATCATGTTTGCAGTCACTGACCATCTCTTGTATCATGCCTGCAGTCTCTGACCATCTCTTGTATCATGCATGCAGTCTCTGACCCTCTCTTGTATCATGTCTGCAGTCTCTGATCATCTGCTGTACTATGTCTGCAGTCTCTGACCATCTCTTGTATCGTGTCTGCAGTCTCTGACTATCTCCTATACTATGTCTGCAGTCTCTGATCATCTCTTGTATCATGTCTGCAGTCTCTGATCATCTCTTGTATCATGTCTGCAGTCTCTGATCATCTCTTGTATCATGTCTGCAGTCTCTGATCATCTCTTGTATCATGTCTGCAGTCTCTGATCATCTCTTGTATCATGTCTGCAGTCTCTGACCATCTCTTGTATCATGTCTGCAGTCTCTGATCATCTCCTGTACTATGTCTGCAGTCTCTGATCATCTCCTGTACTGTCTGCAGTCTCTGACCATCTCCTGTATCATGTCTGCAGTCTCTGACCATCTCTTGTATCATGTCTGCAGTCTCTGACCATCTCTTGTATCATGTCTGCAGTCTCTGAACATCTCCTGTATCATGTCTGCAGTCTCTGAACATCTCTTGTATCAGGTCTGCAGTCTCTGACCATCTATTGTATCAGGTCTGCAGTCTCTGACCATCTCCTGTATCATGTCTGCAGCACGGAACGGCTCACAGCAGGGGTCCGGTGCGTCCCCATTCACTGTTTCAGCACAAATTTTTGGCTGAATTTGGACCTGAAATGGATAAGAAGATGTACAGGACCACTGTGCAATTTGCACTGGAGCCGCTCCGGAGATGTGTGAACCGGCTCCATAGAGAGCGGGTCACAATCTCCTGACATACGAATTGGATGCGGGGGAAAGCAGAATCCAATTCGCAATAGTGTGAACCCAGCCTAAAGGGAGTATAAGTGAGATTGCACTGACTGTATATTTATTAAACATTTATGGTATCTTCCCTTGTATTTTTACATAGTATTTTTACATAGTTACATAGTTACATAGTAGGTGAGGTTGAAAAAAGACACAAGTCCATCAAGTCCAACCTATGTGTGTGATTATGTGTCAGTATTTCATTACATATCCCTGTATGTTGCGGTCATTCAGGTGATTATCTAAAAGTTTCTTGAAGCTTTCAATGCTCCCCGCTGAGACCACCGCCTGTGGAAGGGAATTCCACATCCTTGCCGCTCTTACAGTAAAGAACCCTCTACGTAGTTTAAGGTTAAACCTCTTTTCTTCTAATTGTAATGAGTGGCCACGAGTCTTATTAAACTCTCTTCTGTGAAAAAGTTTTATCCCTATTGTGGGGTCACCAGTACCGTATTTGTAAATTGAAATCATATCCCCTCTCAAGCGTCTCTTCTCCAGAGAGAATAAGTTCAGTATCATCTTTAAAAATCTTTAAAAAAAAAAAAAAAATGATTTTACATATTTATATATTACACGATCCCCACATGATTTCGGAAGTCAACCAACGAAAGTGCAAAATCAAGTATCCATAATCTGAAACATTGCCATCACGACCCAGTGCGTATATCTGGGGGTCGAAGCTGACACTCCCCTTCAGCCAGGAAGATCTGCATTGCTCTGTATAGCATGTGCACTCCCAGGCACCGTCTGCGGGTAGGGGTCCAGTTCTGTGCTTGTCCATAATAGACTCCCTTTTTTTGGTTGGTCAACATTTTTAAACCAATTTTTGACAGTCTAATTTTGTAATAAGCACATTCTCCGCCTCTGTATATTGATTCAGCCATATGTAAAGTACAATTGATATATGAAATTGTGATTATCATATTATCAAATAGGGATGAGCCCGACGTTCGAGTTATGGGGCGTTCGCGGGAATTTCGAGCGCATGCGGAACACCCCATAATGAATGACAAAAAATAATGAGAGTATGAATCCCTAAGCAGTATAATTAAATCCTGTTTGTAAGTATATACCAATAAAAGCACTCTTTATCCACTTAAAAAATGGTGCATAAGCACAAGTGGATATTTAACTGAAAATCTAGTGTAAATAATAGATAAAGTCCTAATTAAAAAGTGAGTCAAGTGACAAAAAGAATATATATAGAAAAATATGTAACATCAATGAAAAAAACTGTAAAACAAATAGATTGTCCGTTAGAACCAAAATATAATAGTGACTTATGCTGGTTTCCAGGTGATGCTACTTTAAATCAACTTCTGTGCATCAAATAAAGTGACTTCTTTTGTGAGATCTGCAGTGTTTTCTTATCTCTCTTCAAAGCCCTAAGGCTTGTGGGTTTCTACTGCTCCATTCTGTTATCAGCATGATAACTTCTGACAAGTTCTCTGTCAACTGTGATAAAACCAGGGGGAATTTTGAGTCAGGGTGGGTGCTATTAATAGATTAGCAGAGAGCTGGTTTATTCACAGCACAGCTCTGCAAGTCTGTGCCTATGTGGAGGGGCGTGTACCTTTTCTTCAATCAGCTGTCTTACAGTGTATTGCAAGAATCCACATCCACAGGTGAATCAGGAAGAGAAAATTCTAACAAAATGTGCATTTTCCAAACAGTATATAAAGCTGAAGACAGCAGATATACATGTAAAACTTATGTAGGGAGATTTGTTTCAATTCTGTGTATCATCTGAGGCTTTTCACTTCACTGGGTATATGTGAGGGTTTACATCCACTTTAAGTCACATGATAACTTACTATATGTGAAAGCTTCAAATCAAAACATGTGCTTGTTTGTTGTATGGATAAAACGTAGAACACAATTTGAAAATTTCCAGAGCCAAGACTGATGACAAAAAAGGCATGCGTATTATAGCGACATACTCAAATCAATCTGGTGAAATTTTTAATATCGTTAAAAAATATTGGGACGTGAAACATAATGACAAAGACCTATCTAAAAAAGAAGATGTGAAGGGGCGAGTGGTGCTACCTATATGTCAAATAGTGCTTTACCAAATCACTCTATAGTGGCTAAATATTAAAAGACACAGTGCTATTGTGGAATAAATTATAACAAAACAGTTACCATAAAGGTGATAGTGTAATAGTTATCACACCTCACCTACCCCAGTAGGTGAGTACTAAAGCCCTCTAGGTGTGGGCACCATCCTACATAGGAGAAGTTGTCACCAAAAATGTAATAGCTTACAAATTAGTGTAACATAAAAATAAATCCTCTCCTTATATCAGTGCATAAAACATCCAAACATGAATATCATGATAGTATAGTGATCCTCTGCTTATAACAGTGCATATAGTGTCCAAACCCAAAATACAGGATGTGAGTGAACCCAAAAAACAAATCCAAATAAGAATGCAAAGAATTGCACCAAAAAACAAAAAAGTTATAAAAAAATTGCACCAAAAAGTCGCACCAAAATGTAATTATCGCACCATATACAAAAACATATACGTGCATACATATCGTGTTCCAATCATAACATCAAGGTGTATATAAACCCAAGATGCAAAACAAAAACAAAAAAATCACACCAAAAAACAGAAAAAATGCAAAAATCGCACCAAAATTAAACACTTCACCAAGATTCAGTTTATCGCACTGTATACAAAGAACACATAGGTGCATTCATCTCAATGGAGATGACTTCGTGTTTAGAGGAAATGTAGCAGGTGACTTTAGTGATCACACAATCTTGACAGGTGACTTGCGTGATCCCCCTCAAGGGTCCCCACTCACCAGATCCTACTACCCCTGCAGAGGTAATGCGCATGTTGCTCCATAGGATTGCAGGTAACCACTGGGGTCAGCCTCTGCAGTTCCTCGAGCAGCCTTGTGATGGGTTGTAATAGATGTAATTTTCATAATCCTCATAAAAAAGAGATATTGGCTCCCACAGTGCAGTATTTCCAAAACTTCCGTTTATTAAAAGATTATTTGAAAAAATGTATAAAAACAGACAAAAAATGCAGTTCATGCAGCATAATGCCTATCATTAAAAATTATTGGGACATGCTACATAATGACAAAGATCTAAAGATCTAAAACCTTGCCGAAAAGCACCATGATCACATACAGAAGAAGTAGAAATCTTAGAGACATGCTAGTGCATAGTTATTTAGGAACTATCAAAAAAAAACAAAGTAGCCACAGATGTGGACACTGTAAGGCATGTCCTTATATTTCCACTGTTAAAGAATTTGAGAACCCCAAAAATTGAGAAATTATTAAAATACGATCATTCTTCAATAGTAGTACAGAGGGAATAATTTATGTTATGAGATGCCCATTCACATTTTTGTATGTTGGAAAGACAATTTTGTTAATGACATTGCACAAAAAAGATAGACCAATTGCTAGGCATGTCCGTGAAAAACATGGTGGTATAGCTGTAGTAGTACATAAAGTGGGGAAATCCCGAATGCTGGTTTGGAAAGTGTTGGTGGTCTGAAGATTGCCTTAAAGCTTCACACTTTTCTTTAGAGATTTGTCCTTTGTGTAAGTATCTTCCATCATACTTAATAGGGATGAGCCGAACACCCCCTGGTTCGGTTCGCACCAGAACCTGCGAACGGACCGAAAATTTGCACGAACGTTAGAACCCCATTGACGTCTATGGGACTTGAACGTTCAAAATCAAAAGTGCTCATTTTAAAGGCTAATTTGCATGGTATTGTCCTAAAAAGGGTTTGGGGACCCGGGTCCTGCCCAAGGGGACATGTATCAATGCAAAAAAAACTTTTAAAAACGGATGTTTTTTCGGGATCAGTGATTTTAATGATGCTTAAAGTAAAAAAAAAAAAAAAGTGAAATATTCCTTTAAATATCGTACCTGGGGGGTGTCTATAGTATGCCTGTCAAGTGGCGCGTGTTTCCTGCGCTGAGAACAGTCCCTGCACAAAATGACATTTTTAAAGGAATAATAGTCATTTAAAACTGCTTGCGGCTTTAATGTAATGTCGGGTTCTGGCAATATGGATAAAAATCAGTGAGATAAACGGCATGGGTACCCCCCAGTCCATTACCAGGCCCTTTGGATCTTGTATGGATATTAAGGGGAACCCCGCACCCAAATTAAAGAAAGGTGTGGAGCCCCCAGGCCGTAAATACTCTGAACAGTAGTATACAGGCGGTGCAAACAAGTAAGGGACTGTAGGTTTGTTGTTAAGTAGAATCTGTTTGTAATTTTGAACTGGTACATTTTTAACGTGTTTAGCTCCAGCCAAAAAATCTATTTTAAGCTTTTTGGAAAATATAGGGAAGGGTTATCACCCCTGGGACATTTGTTTTGCTGTCTGTGCTCCTCTTCAGAAGATTTCACCTCACTTTTTGTCCCAATGACAAAAGTTTTTTGAAAATTTGGGGTTTTTATTGAAATAAGGATTGGTGATAAAGCATCAGTGTAAAGGAGAAAAGTTTTTCCCATATTAACTCTTACAGGAGAGAATTTCCCTTCCTAGGGGTAGATTTCATCTCACTTCCTGTTGTCTCCTTCCGTTTGCAAGTAGGAGTCGTTTGTAAGTTGGATGTTTGAAAGTAGGGGCCTGCCTTATATACTCAGCAGAAATTTGGGCCTTAGGTGTTGTTGTGGCCACAACACTGTAAGCCCTCACAGGGCCCTGCTGTGAAATATTAGATCAAGAATTGTAATTACATGCCTCTGTTGAACAGGGGCAGAAAAATTGGGCCTTTGGTGGTGGTGCTGGTGCCACAACACTAAATCCTCACAGTTACTCTTGGTGGGCGCAGAAACGGGCCCTGCTGTGAAATATTACATCAAGAATTCTAATTACATGTCCCTGTTGAACAGGGGCTGAACAATTGGGCCTTAGGCACTGGTGCTGGTGCCACAACACTGCAACCCCTCACATATACTCTAGTTGGAGCTCAGGAACTAGCCCTGCTGCAAAGAATTGCATCAAAAATTGTAATTACACGCCCCTGTTAAACAGGGGCTGAAAAATTGGGCCTTAGGCACTGGTGGTGGCGCCCAGAACCAAAAATGTTCTTACAAGCTATCAGCATGATCATTGAGGAGGAAGAGGATAATTACTAAGCATAACAGGATAGTCACTCAGCATCAGCATAGGCAGTCTTTGAAGGGATCTGACATTTCAAAAAAAATTATTCGGTTACATTAACATCAGATGTTTGGTAGCTGGTGGTGATCCAAGACTGATTCATTTTTATGAAGGTCAGTCGATCGACCGAGTCGATGGACAGATGCACCCAGTGATCGGTTACAAAGCCTCCAGCAGCACTGAATGTGCGTTCTGAAAGGACGCTGGATGCAGGACAGGCCAGTAGCTCAATTGCATACTGTGCAAGCTCTGGCCAATGATCCATCCTCAAGACCCACTAACCCAGAGGATTTTCGGTGGGAAAGGTGTCCAAGTCAGATCTTGCCCCTAGGTATTCCTGCACCATGTAAAACAGACGCTCGTGATGGTTGCTGGAACCGATCATACCTTTTGGGCTGCGGACTAAAAAATTGTCTAAACGCATCAGTCAGACGGCCACCTTCTCCACCGCTCCTTCTTTGACTGACCGAAGCCTCAGCAACACGTTGTCAAGAAACAGGAGTTTGTAACCTCCCAGTCTCTGGGAAAGCGTTGCACAGACCTTTCTGCAAGGCCTCCCGAAGATGTTTCATCCTCTGCTCCCTCTGCGACGGGAAGATAAGGTCCGCAACCTTACCCTTGATCAAGGAGGGTTGCCAGCCAGTATTGTTCCTTTTCCTTGATACCACGAATACGAGGATCCTTCCGCAGGCTTTGCAGGATCAGGGAGGCCATGCAGCGTAGGTTTGCTGAGGTATTCGGTCCGGAGTCCTCTGGGTCACTAAGGACGACATGATCCGCAGCCACCTCCTCCCAGCTACGTACAAGTCCATGTGTTTCTTGGGACTGTAAATGATCCCTTAAAGACTGCTGCTGATGCTGAGTGCCAGGCTCCACCTCCATACTGACACAATCCTCCTCCTCTTCCTCCTCCTCCTCCTCTTCCTGTGTGATCGGCGGGCACGCAGGAACACTGTCTTGATAAAGGGGGCCTTGAGAGCTAAGGAAGTCCTCCTCTTCCTGTCTCTGTTCTACCTCAAGTGTCCTGTCCATTATTCCACGCAGCGTGTGCTCCAACAAGTGGACAAGGGGGACAGTGTCACTGATGCATGCACTGTCACTGCTCACCATCCTCGTGGCCTCCTCAAATGGTGACAGGACAGTGCGTGCATCCCTGATCATGGCTCACCGGCGTGGGAAAAAAAAAACACAAGCTCCCCTAAACCCTCTCCTGGTGCCATAGTCGCACAGGTACTCATTGATGGCCCTCTGCTGTGTGTGCAGCCGCTGCAGCATGGCCAACGTTGAGATCCACCTGGTGGGCATGTCACAGATTAGGTGGTTCTTGGGCAAGTTAAATTCCTTTTGGAGGTCTGCCAGCCGAGCATTGGCATTATATGACCGTCGGAAATGCACACAGACTTTCCTGGCCTGCCTCAGGACGTTCTGTAAGCCTGGGTACCTACCCAAGAACCGCTGCACCATCCAAGTTAAGGACGTGAGCCAAACAGGGCACATGGGTCATTTGTCCCTGTCGGAGGGCAGAGAGGAGGTTGGTGCCATTGTCGCAAACCACCATTCCTGCCTTAAATTGGCTTGGCGTCAACCACCTCTGAACCTGCCCCTGCAGAGCTGCAAGAACCTCTGCCCCAGTGTGGCTCCTGTCCCCCAAGCACACCAGCTCAAGCACCGCATGGCATCTTTTGGCCTGCGTACTTGCGTAGCCTCTTGAACGCCTACGGAGCACCGCTGGTTCCTAGGACAAAGCAAAGGAAGAGGCCATGGATGAAGAAGAAGAGGAGGGGTGGAGGAGAGAGGTGTGTCAGAATCACTAGTAGAGGCGTGGTGGCGGAACATCCAACACTACTGCCCCTAGTCCTGCATCCTTCCCAGCTGCCAGAAGAGTCACCCAATGCACCGTGAAACTTAGGTAACATCCCTGTCCATGAGTCAGCGGTAATATGCACCTTACCGCTGACCGCCCTGTCCAGCAAGGCCAAGACATTGCCTTCCACATGCCAGTAGAGAGCCAGAATTGCCTTCCATGAGAAAAAGTGGCGTTTGAGGAACCGCACATTCTACAAACTCACGGAAGGGGGCAGAGTCTACCAACTGAAAAGGTAGCAGTTGAAGTGCTAGCAATTTTGCCAAGCTAGCATTCAACCGCTGGGCGTGTGGATGGCTGGGAATGAACTTTTTGCGGCGCAGCAGCTGGGGCAGGGAAATTTGCCTGGTATAATCTGATGTCGGTGTACCGATAGCAGATTGCCTGCAAGTACTTGGCTGTGACACACCTAATTCTAGACCTTCATTCCTCTCAGTGCAGGTCTCAGAGAGGACTGAAGGTATAGTGGGGTTGGAGATCCCAGCTGATGAGGAATAAGGAGAGGTCCTCTTTGTTTTTTGGTGTGGGTCTTTTAGGTACGCTTGTCAATGAACTGCATGGCAGGTCAACATATGTCTGGTCAAGCATGTGGTGCCCAAGCGGGAGATGGTTTGGCCACGCTTGAGACATATGTTGCAAATAGCAGCGGTGCCATCTGATGCACTCGTCTCAAAAATGGCCCACACCAAAGAACTTTTGGAATAGTGCACAGAGACAGCAGCACCCTGCACATGCGGAGCTCTAAAGTGTGATGCAGTCAGTGTGCTGCCCTTAGGCAGGCCCCTGGAGGGCATCCTGCTTTGTTGGTGATGTGCCTCCTCCTCCTCCCCTCTCCTATCAGGCACCCATGTTGAGTCAGTGACCTCATCATCCCCTCCCTCCTCATCACTGGAGCAAACCTAGCAGTATGCTGCAGCAGGGGGAACATGACTGCCAGATTGCTGTCCTTCTTGGGCACCCACTCTGTCCGTGCTCACGTTACTGCCTTCATCTAGCTCAGTATCATCAGAGCCTTCTAAATGCTGGTCATCCTCCTGGAGCATGTACTGTGGTCAAACAGTTCGAGGGACTCCTCAGGAGGACATGGCGGGGCTAGTGAAGGAGTCACTGATGCCATTGAGCCGAGGGAAGAGGCCGCGTTGGCAGATGCTTTGCCAGGCAAAGTACCCTGAGCATGGGTGAGAGAGGATGAGGAGGATGATGACGGCTTGGTCATCCACTCGACCAAGTTTTCCGCATGTTGCGGCTCAACACGGCGAGCTGCCAAAAAAAAGGCGTGTCCCACGGCCACGTGCTGATGAGGATGCACCGTATCCACGACCAGCACTGTTGCCTCTAGACACAGAGCCTGCTTGCCCTCTTTTATTGTCTTGTGACTGTCTGCCTCTCCTTCTTGGCCTTCCAGACATACTAATGGCCTGCAGTGAGATGTAGCTGCACTAAGCTGGGATATATATATATATATTAATTTAATATTTATATATATATATATGTATATATATATATATATATATATATATATATATATATATATATATATATATATATATATATATATATATGTTAGCTGAACACTGTGCAGAGGTTGCACTACACTAACTTGTAGCTTTAGCTGAACACTGTGCAGAGGTCGCACTACACTAAAAAATTAAGTAGCTGCCTGCGGTAGTGATAGGATCAGAAAAACACCACAAATCTTCTACAGGTAGCTTTAGGTGCACACTTTGCAGAGGTTGCACTACACTAACGTGTAAATACTGTAGCTAATAGGACTAATAGGATCAGAAGAACACCAGCAATTTTCTTCAAATACTGTATCAACACCTGCCTGCCTGTCAGTAGGAAGATAATAACAGGAACGGATCTAGCTATACTGAATACAGTGTGTATGTATATATATATATATATATATATATATATATATATATATATATATATATATATATATACATACACACACATACATACAACACCTGGGATGCATATATATATATACACAATACACTGTAAGTGCAGCTAACTGACTGACTGTCCTGCCAAGTTAAATCAAATGACACTGTCTCTCTGTCTCTCAACGATGGAACACACTACACAGGGCCGACGTGCAGGCAGCCTTATATAGTGTGGTGCGTGTACTAAACCCCCTGAGCCATAATTGGCCAAAGCCACCCAGGCTTTGGTCAATTACAGCTCTCTGTACAGACGGCTGTGATTGGCCAAACATGCAGGTCATAGTGCATGCTTGGCCAATCATCAGCCAGCAATGCACTGTGATGCCGCAGTGAATTATGGGCCGTGATGCGCCACGCGAATGGCCCGTATCATTCGCAATTCGGCGAATGATCGAACAGACGATTTTTGAGTCGAACATGGGTTCGACTCGAACACGAAGCTCATCCCTCATACTTGTGAATCAGCACTGTTTGGACCTTGAAGAAGGGGACATACCCTGAAAGCGTGTCCTGAAAAATTGTATGTTAATGCAAATAAAAAAATTTAAAAAGTATCACGGACTGTACTCAATTTTCTCCTTTGTGTAAGGAAATGCATACTAACTCTACTGAAAACTCTTGGCTTTCATTTTACCTTGATACAACAGGCAGAACAAGTTTTTAATTTAGCGTCCACTTGTTTTGAGCCTTATAGATAAATGCAGGATTTAAAAAAAAAACTAATTCAGGAATTGCTGTTGCTCTACAGCAAAGACACCAACTGAGGCCCCTCTTTTGGCACTCATGTGTGCCAGATATTATGGCAGAGTCCTTTTCAAACTGATCAGTGGATGGTATGTTAGGTCATATAAACGAGACAACTTAAAATATCATACTAAAATATTTTTTTTCTAATTAAACACAAGAAAATGCTAAATTTATTCAAGCAGCTAAAAAACAATTTTCCTTGTTTATTTTACAGATAAGATGCTGTTGTAACTGCAGAACTCAAAAAACAATTGTTAATCTTGCTCAGTTCCATATGTTTATTATTTCATACGAAAGTGCACCCTACTAACCTTTTACACATATCTGCTCTAACATAAACATTTTTAGGTTAGTGTTTAATGTAAAAGTTAATGTAATATGTTCACTTTGAATAAATGTGTCTTCTATTGCGGTTAGAGTAAATGAAACTTATTCTCATTATTGGACAACATAACCAAAAATGTTTATGGGGTGGAACAGTATGTGTAATATGCAATAATGTTGCATGACTTGCTGAGTTGCTCAAGTCTATGCACTATTTCAGTCAGACACAACAACGTCCATTATTATAAGGGACATAATAAATAATACCAACCACATCAGTAAGGTATACTTTCATGAATTGAGGTAACAGCCACTACTGGGCCAATTGCTTGTATGGGCACATACAAGCCCATACAGATCTTACCCTTTGCTCGAAAGCAGTATACTTTTCTGTATTTTTATTTATAAGATACTGCCATGACTACAAATTAAAGGCCAACTTCTTCCACAGTAGATATTTCAGCTTTCTTTTGTTGCTGTCAAGTACATTCCTATACTGGCTTCTTATATGTGGACACTTCAGTCATATAACCTGTCAAAAATTCCCACTTCGTGGGGGAGGCATGGCAGGGATGTGAGCCGGGAAGGACGTGCGGACTGTGAGCTCCATACAGATCTGTCATATGCTGCTTAAATCTACCTTTTTCTTTCTGCTTGGAGTTTCCATCTGCCTCTCCCTGCCTCCTGGAGCCCTTGGTGATGGCGATAATGTCAGAAAAAGGCCAGGGTAAGTCGCTCCAAGACCTAAAGCCCCAGCACTCTGGGAAGGGGTGGGTCACGTGCTCTCCCAGTGCCATCTTGCAGTCTTCATCTGGAGAAGAGCATGGCCAGAGGACAGAGCTGAATGCACCTAAGACTCCTCCAGCGATGGTGTCCTCTTTTCCAGCTGCAGTAGCCTCTAGTCCTTCTCCACTAACAGAGGCAGCTCCGGATGCCATTACTAAACCTATCCTGGAGGCCAAAGAGGGGTCCTAATGGTGCGCATAGATCAGCCGACCTCTGAATATACACTGATCCGCCATGATCTAGATAAAATCAGAGGACGGCTTACAGAAGCTGAAGACCGCATCAGCTCGGTGGAGGATCAGCAGGGCTACCATGCATTGCATTTGGCAGATCTGAAATCTCTGGTGAGCTCCCTAGTTCATGAAGTGGATAATGCAGAGAACAGGCAGAGGTGCAATAATATTCATGTGGTGGGCCTACCTGAGGGGGCTGAAGGCTCACACTCTGCTGTCATTGCGAAGTCTCTCTTTAAAATGCTGCTGAATCTACCTGACATGCCACTCACCTACATTGTAGAGAGGGCACACAGGGTTCCTACAGGCAATCACCCATCTGGCGCACCACCCAGACCCTTCCTGGTACCTTTTTTGAATTTTAGGGACCGGGATATCATATTAGCAGAAGCAAGGAAGCATCCTGAATGTACAGAAACTTAGCCGGTCCTTCAATGAGGTGAGGCTTTGGCTCTGTGAGAAAAACAACAAGTACAGTATGCTCTATCCCAGTCAGCTGAGGATTCTGCATCAGGGTACTGTTGTGTTCTTTGAAAAGCCCATGGAGGCCAATGGCTGGATCGATAACCTGTGAATTCCTGGTCGGCTGGTCAGGAGTAAGGGGTCTCTAATGCTCTGGCATGAAGTTTGTGTTTCTTGGGGGCTCCACAGATGATGGACTTTGCACTCTCTGGCAATACCGTTGCCCTACTATCTGAGGTGCTTAACATCCCTATGGTTACCTACCTATGCTTCTGTACTTGGAGTCTGTTTACTTACCAAGGAATGAGAGGCCAGGGCTCCTGTTGTTGGCCTATTCTATCGTCATTATGTGATACGGAGCCTATGTTGCTATGTAAAGTTTTTTTTTCTCTCCGCGGAGCGTGCTGCGATTGGCCAAAGCATGCAAGTCAGGTGCATGCTTTGGTCAATCATCATACAGCCATGCACTGCTATCTCACAGTGCATTATAGGGTGTTCTGCGGCTCTCAAAGTTCCCGTGAATGCCCCATAGTGTTTGCTGTTCTGCGAATGGGCAAACACTCGATGTTCGAGTCGAACTTATGTTCGACCCGAACATCAAGCTCATCCCTACTGGCAATAACTCTTCTCAATGAGCCACCTGAGATGCTGGACAGCTCCCCGGACAATTCCTTGAATTCTTTTGATCTTTGAATCCTTTGCTTTTCCGACGAACTTCCTGATTTAAGTCATGAATATAAACAAAAACGTCAGTGCTACTACCCATACATCACATAGAAAGCAGAGATCCTGGGTGCTCGATCCACAGTCGCTGGCTGAGTAGGGAAATGAGGAAAAGATGATCCGCACTCCAGTGATTGCTCTTAAAAAGTGTAATATTTATTGACAAGCCACAGTGACCAAACGCAAATGAGAACAGTTGACGCATTTCAGCCTATAAGGCCTTAGTCATAACCACTATTTCGCTGTTCATCGAACGGGCGAACACTCGATGTTCGAGTCAAACTTATGTTCGACCCGAACACCGAGCTCATCCCTACTGGCAATAACTCTTCTCAATGAGCCACCTGAGATGCTGGACAGCTCCCTGGACAATTCCTTGAATTCTTTTGATCTTTGAACCCTTTGCTTTTCTGACAAACTTCCTGATTTAGGTCATGAATATAAACCAAAAAAGTCAGTGCTACTACCCATACATCACGTAGAAAGCAGAGATCCCAGGTGCTCGATCCACAGTCGCTGGCTGAGTAGGGAAATGAGGAAAAGATGATCCGCATTCCAGTGATTGCGCTTAAAAAGTGTAATATTTATTGACAAGCCACAGTGACCAAACACAAATGAGAACAGTTGACGCGTTTCAGCCTTTAAGGCCTTAGTCAAACGCGTCAACTGTTCTCATTTGCGTTTGGTCACTGTGGCTTGTCAATAAATATTACACTTTTTAAGCGCAATCACCGGAGTGCGGATCATCTTTTCCTGCTTTAGGTCATGTCTCTGCACATTCTGTTTTCCAGATTATTCTGCTCTCCAGCAAATATCTCTCTATTGTCACTCCTGCAGCCGTCTGTATCCCCGCTACCACTCATTACTGAACGTTGACTTGTTACTCAACTGAACTTCTGCTTGATCCCAACCTGCATCCACTTGTTATCGATTTTTGGCTTGTTCCTCAAATACGTTTCTGCTACCTGCTATATCTGCTACTGGACCCCAGCATGCTCAACTCCTGGTGGGGCAATCTGAAGGACCATGACCTGGTACTAACGTGCAGCAAAACCAATCTCCATCATCAGGAATTTTGATGAACACTGGTTAGTGCTAAGACTCTGCACCTCAGGTGAGCCCGTGTCATCCGGCAGGGTGACCTGCTTGTATACCTATCCTGCTGCTCAATGGGAACCTCTCTACTGCTATAGCTAATGGTCTCTGAGTCTGACCCCTGACCATGACACTGGGTGTTTTATTTTTTCTTTCTTTTTTTGAAAAAAAATTTTATTGGGTTTTTCATAGTACAATTATATAGAGTACATTAGCTTAAGAGCACTCATATATGTGTATTCAATTCAACAAGGTAGAGTTCTAAGTAGGGGAGGTTGGGGGAGAGGGTAGGGGAGTGGAACAGGTGAGTCCAATTTATCTATACAACAATGGTAAAGCAATGTGATACATACAGAAGTGAGAACTTATACCATAATAAGAAAAGAAAGTCTGAAGACTGCCCCCTAACATGAAACACCTCATGTCATTTATTGACCATCCATTATTGCATCATACTTTATTATTGCACTATCTATATGTATTTCTTACTTATTGTTTCATCAGTTGTTGCACATAGGCTGAGGTAGCGCCACATATTTTAAATATTTTTATCTATCCGAGTTATGTGAGTACACTGTTTTATATTGGCGGCTCCTCGTTTAGCTTATTAGTGTGGTTTTTGCGCACTAGTTTTGCCCTCTATGGAGGCACACAATATTCTTTATACCCATATATATTATTTCACCAGTACACTTACTCATCTCTACACGTACACCCTGTGGCATTTATTCACATCCTTTTCATATTCTGCCTTTTTCCCTTGGTTTTTTTCGTTAGACTCCTAGCTTACTTGTTTTCACCTTTTACTTTTTATCTTTATATCTCCCCACTCCCTCACTTCTCTCCTTACTTCTTCCTCACTCTTTTCCTACTTTTCTTTCTTTCACTTCACACCATCTCCCCCCATGCTTTGCAAGACACCATTGAAAACTCTGTACCACATACATAACCCTATACTCTTATGACACTGCTTTTCTAGCTACTCTAGAATTGGTCTGCAGGACACCTCTGAATACTTTGTACCAAGTACATCACCTTATACTCGTAGGACATTGCTATTTTAGCTACCTCAGATTTATACACATACTTATACTCATATATCTCATACAGTGAACACACCCTGCAAGATCTATGGGAGAAGTTTGGGTCCACACTTTCTTTCACAAATCTTTGCCATGCCTGCCCTGTGTCTGGCCTCAGTCCTCCTTGCTGTGGTCTCTGTCCCTTCAGCTTCTGGGGGAGATGTCCTCTGCTGACCCTTGCCTGGGATCAGTCTCTGAAGCCAACCGTCTGATAAGTATGGGATAATCGGTTCAGGCTTCATGCTTTTGTCCAATCATAACCTATACTCCAAAATATACCTTACTTGTTTTCACAGACATCGGATATGCACATCAGCCCCTGAGGAAAGCTTGCCAAACGCGTCGGGTTAGAGATGTATCATGTATATCTGTACTATCAATATTTTTGTGATGTTACATTACTATGGCTATGTTTAGAGGACTATTATGCTATGTTGCTGCTTTTATTAATCTGTCACCCATGCTCATGTCTTGTATTGGATGATATTGTTACTATTCAAATAAGGATGATATTGTTACTATTCAAATAAACTTTGTTACTTTTTTACTCATATATTTGTTTAACTTTTGATTATCATGAACACTTCATTTAAAGTCCCAGGGGCGATTGTTGTTTCTCTTTTATACTATAATAGCTTCAGGAGTGGAAGCATAGTTTGGATATGAATGACTGGTGATCTCAGATAATGGCCTAACCTTATCGACAATAGCTACGGGAGTTATTAGTTTTAGACATAAGAGAATCATGGACATCAAAGAGCTGCAGGAGTCAGTGAATGTCCTATGGTGATAAAAAAGTAGAGGGGTCGAATAGATTGGATACTTTGAGGTTGCCCAGTGAGTTCTCTTTTCAAATACCAGTCGGTGTAGCGGAATGGTTGTAAGACTTCTTGTAAGACTTTCTGGGTTAGTGTGGCCTCTATATATTAACGCCATCTCGTGAAGAAGCGTGAGGTAGAACGAAAGTTTAGTGTAATGGTGGCCAGCCACTCTAAGTAGAAGAGCGATAGCATAGCCCTTTTCACTGCCGGTAGAGTGGGTGGTGTTGGTGAAATCCAGTGGGACATAATAGTCCTACGAGCAACCAAGAGACATAGATGGGCGCACTGTGAAATATTTAGGGGTCTTAATGCTGGTGAAGAGGATGCTGGTGGTGTGTGGCCAAACAAACATAGTAGACGATCTTTTGGAATCTGTGTTTTATTGATTTTGCAAATGTGGGTAAGTACAGAGTCCCAGTAGGCGGTGATGGCTGTGCAATCCCAGAGATGGTGTAGCAACGTGGGTTGAGATAGGGAGCACCAAGGGCATTGCGCTTGGGTTGAGTCCACTTTGTTGAAGCAGAACGGGTAGTAGGCTCTGTGTATGATCTTAAATTGTGTTTCACACCACGTTTCTGATATAATAAGTTTGCGAACATGTCTGTATCCCTCAAGGATTTTTTCTGGCAGTTCACTGTCACCAAATAGGTTGGACCACTTTCGGAATGGTCCGGAGTGGTATTTTTCTGATTGGTGTTGAATAAGATAGGAGTAAAGAGTGGAGATGGAATAATCATTTCTCTGAAGCACAGTGTCAATGAAGGACTGTTGAAAGGGATCGTATTTAGATCCATAACACGACCTCAGATAGTCAGTTAATTGATGATAGAAGAAGGAGTGTGACGGTGGCAAGGAAAATTTCCTCGATAGGGCTTGGAAAGGTTTGAACTCGCCAGGTTTGTCCTGGTGTACTGAGGTTACTTTTGTGAGGCCCTTGGTTTGCCATTGATTAAATGCTTTTTAGAGAGTGGATGGGAGAAACATAGGGTTGCTTTGGATTGATAGATACCATGAGATGCTTAATGGTAATCCCAGTAATTTCCGTACCTCTCTCCAAGCAGTGACTGTATCTCTGATGAGTACACTTGATTTGAGGTGAGGTGGCAGAGCGTTAGGATTGGAATGAAGGATGGCTGAAAGGGCGTGTGGGGAGGTCAAAGCACCTGCGAGTGGGATATTGCAGTATTTAGACTTTCCAATAAGCCAGTCTAGGCCCTGTCTAAGTAGGCATGAGAGAATATATAAACGAATATTGGGTAGGCCCACCCCACCCTCTGACTTTGGCATAGTTTTTGTAACGCAACGCGTGGCTTTTTGCTGGACCATGTAAAAGTAGTTAATGCCCTATGAATTTTTTGTACATCAGAATGTTTTGATAAAAGAGGTATGGTCTGCATAGGGTAGAGTAGGCGTGCAAACGATGCCATTTTAAAAAGGTGACATCTCCCAAAGAGCGAGAGGGGAAGGACCTCCCATGCTTCCAACTCCTTAACAATTTTAGTTATTAACAGGGGTAATTGAGTATTAGGGATGAGCCGAACACCCCCCGGTTCGGTTCGCACCAGAACCTGCGAACGGACCGAAAGTTCGCACGAACGTTAGAACCCCATTGACGTCTATGGGACTCGAACGTTCGAAATCAAAAGTGCTCATTTTAAAGGCTAATTTGCATGGTATTGTCCTAAAAAGGGTTTGGGGACCCAGGTCCTACCCCAGGGGACATGTATCAATGCAAAAAAAACTTTTAAAAACGGACGTTTTTTCGGGAGCAGTGATTTTAATGATGCTTAAAGTAAAAAAAAAAAAAGTGAAATATTCCTTTAAATATCATACCTGAGGGGTGTCTATAGTATGCCTGTAAAGTGACGCGTGTTTCCCGTGTTTAGAACAGTCCCTGCACCAAATGTCATTTTTAAAGGAAAAAATCTCATTTAAAACTGCTTGCGGGTTTAATGTAATGTCGGGTCCTGGCAATATGGATGAAAATCAGTGAGACAAACGGCATGGGTACCCCCCAGTCCATTACCAGGCCCTTTGGGTCTTGTATGGATATTAAGGGGAACCCCGCACCCAAATTAAAATAAGGAAAGGTGTGGGGCCACCAGGCCCTATATACTCTGAACAGCAGTATACAGGCTGTAGGTTTGTTGTTAAGTAGAATCTCTTTGTAATTTTGAACGGGTACATTTTTAACGTGTTTAGCTCCAGCCAAAAAATCTTTTTTAAGCTTTTTGGAAAACATAGGGAAGGGTTATCACCCCTGTGACATTTGTTTTGCTGTCTTTCCTCCTCTTCAGAAGATTTCACCTCACTTTTTGTCCCAATGGATTGGAAAGCATCAGTGGAAAGGAGAAATGTTTTTCCCATATTAACTCTTACAGGAGAGAATTTCCCTTCCTAGGGGTAGATTTATTCTCACTTCCTGTTGTCTCCTTCCGTTTGCAAGTAGGAGTCGTTTGTAAGTTAGTTGTTTGAAAGTAGGGTCCTGCCCTATATACTCAGCAGAAATTTGGGCCTTAGGTGTTGCTGTGGCCACAACACTGTAAGCCCTCACAGGGCTCTGCTGTGAAATATTAGATCAAGAATTGTAATTACATGCCCCTGTTGAACAGGAGCTGAAAAATTAGGCCTTAGGCACTGGTGCTGGTGCCACAACACTGCAACCCCTCACAGACACTCTAGTTGGAATGCAGGAACGAGCCCTGCTGCAAAGTATTGCATCAAAAATTGTAATTACACGCCCCTGTTAAACAAGGGCTGAAAAATTGGGCCTTAGGCACTGGTGCTGGTGCCACAACACTGCAACCCCTCACAGACACTCTAGTTGGAATGCAGGAACGAGCCCTGCTGCAAAATATTACATCAAAAATCGTAATTACACGCCCCTGTTAAACAGGGGCTGAAAAATTGTGCCTTAGGCACTGGTGGTGGCGCCCAGAACCAAAAATGCTCTTACAAGCTATCAGCGTGATGATTGAGGAGGAAGAGGATAATTACTCAGGAATAGTCACTCAGCATCAGCATAGGCAGTCTTTGAAGGGATCTGAGATTTCAAAAAAAATTATTCGGTTACATCAGCATCAGGTGCTTGGTAGCTGGTGGTGATCCAAGACTCATTCATTTTTATGAAGGTCAGTCGATCGACCGAGTCAGTGGACAGACGCACCCTGTGATCGGTTACCACGCCTCCAGCAGCACTGAATGTGCGTTCCGAAAGAACGCTGGATGCAGGACAGGCCAGTAGCTCAATTGCATACTGTGCAAGCTCTGGCCAGTGATCCATCCTCAAGACCCAGTAACCCAGAGGATTTTCGGTGGGAAAGGTGTCCAAGTCTGATCTTGCCCCTAGGTATTCCTGCACCATGTAAAACAGACGCTGGCGATGGTTGCTGGAACCGATCATACCTTGGGGCTGCGGACCAAAAAATTGTCTGAACGCATCGGTCAGACGGCCACCTTCTCCACCGCTCCTTCTTTGACTGACCGAAGCCTCAGCAACACGTTGTCCAGAAACAGGAGTTTGTAACCTCCCAGTCTCTGGGAACGCGTTGCACAGACCTTTCTGCAAGGCCTCCCGAAGATGTTTCATCCTCTGCTCCCTCTGCGATGGCAAGATAAGGTCCGCAACCTTACCCTTGTAACGTGGATCAAGGAGGGTTGCCAGCCAGTATTGGTCCTTCTCCTTGATACCACGAATACGAGGATCCTTACGCAGGCTTTGCAGGATCAGGGAGGCCATGCAGCGTAGGTTTGCTGAGGCATTCGGTCCGGAGTCCTCTGGGTCACTAAGGACGACATGGTCCGCAGCCACCTCCTCCCAGCCACGTACAAGTCCATGTGTTTCTTGGGACTGATCCCTTAAAGACTGCTGCTGATGCTGAGTGCCAGGCTCCACCTCCATACTGACACAATCTTCCTCCTCCTCCTCCTCCTCTTCCTCCTCGTCCTCTTCCTGTGTGATCGGCGGGCACGCAGGAACACTGTCTGGATAAAGGGGGCCTTGAGAGCTAAGGAAGTCCTCCTCTTCCTGCCTCTGTTCTGCCTCAAGTGCCCTGTCCATTATTCCACGCAGCGTGTGCTCCAACAGGTGGACAAGGGGGACAGTGTCACTGATGCATGCACTGTCACTGCTCACCATCCTCGTGGCCTCCTCAAATGGTGACAGGACAGTGCATGCATCCCTGATCATGGCCCACTGGCGTGGGGAAAAAAAACCAAGCTCCCCTGACCCTGTCCTGGTGCCATAGTCGCACAGGTACTCATTGATGGCCCTCTGCTGCGTGTGCAGCCGCTGCAGCATGGCCAACGTTGAGTTCCACCTGGTGGGCATGTCACAGATTAGGCGGTTCTTGGGCAGGTTAAACTTCTTTTGTAGGTCCGTCAGCCGAGCACTGGCATTATATGACCGGCGGAAATGCACACAGACTTTCCTGGCCTGCCTCAGGACATCCTGTAAGCCCGGGTACCTGCCCAAGAACCACTGCACCACCAAGTTAAGGACGTGAGCCAAACAGGGCACATGGGTCATTTGTCCCTGTCGGAGGGCAGAGAGGAAGTTGGTGCCATTGTCGCAAACCACCATTCCTGCCTTAAGTTGGCGTGGCGTCAACCACCTCTGAACCTGCCCCTGCAGAGCTGACAGAACCTCTGCCCCAGTGTGGCTCCTGTCCCCCAAGCACACCAGCTCAAGCACCGCATGGCATCTTTTGGCCTGCGTACTTGCGTAGCCCCTTGAACGACTACGGAGCACCGCTGGTTCCGAGGAAGAGGCCATGGAGGAAGAAGAAGAGGAGGGGGTGGAGGAGAGAGGTGTGTCACAATCATTAGCATTTTGGAGGCGTGGTGGCGGAACAACCTCCAACACTACTGCACCTTGTCCTGCATCCTTCCCAGCTGCCAGCAGAGTCACCCAATGCGCCGTGAAACTTAGGTAACGTCCCTGTCCATGCCTGCTGGACCATGAGTCAGCGGTAATATGCACCTTACCGCTGACCGCCCTGTCCAGCGAGGCATGGACATTGCCTTCCACATGCTGGTAGAGAGCCGGAATCGCCTTCCATGAGAAAAAGTGGCGTTTGGGTACCTGCCACTGAGGAACTGCACATTCCACAAACTCACGGAAGGGGGCAGAGTCTACCAACTGAAAAGGCAGCAGTTGAAGTGCTAGCAATTTTGCCAAGCTAGCATTCAACCGCTGGGCATGTGGATGGCTGGGAGCAAACTTCTTTCGGCGGTGCAGCAGCTGGGGCAGGGAAATTTGCCTGGTACAATCTGACGTCGGTGTACCAAAATCAGATTGCCCACAAGTACGTGGCTGTGACACACCTAATTCTACACCTTCATTCCTCTCAGTGCAGGTTTCAGAGAGGACTGAAGGTCTAGTGGGGTTGGAAATCTCAGCTGATGAGGAGCAAGCAGAGGTCCTCTTTGTTCTTTGGTGTGGGTCTTTTAGATACGCTTGCCAACGAACAGCATGGCAGGTCAACATATGTCTGGTCAAACATGTGGTACCCAAGCGGGAGGTTTTGGCCACGCGAGATACGCTTGAGACATATGTTGCATATAGCAGCGGTGCGATCTAATGCACTCGTCTCAAAAAAGGCCCACACCAAAGAACTTTTTGAATAACGCGCAGAGACTGCAGCGCCCTGCACATGTGGAGCTTTGGGGTGTGATGCAGTCAATGTGCTGCCCTTAGGCTGGCCCCTGGAGGGCATCCTGCCTCGTTGGTGATGTGCCGCCTCCTCCTCCTCCTCCTCCTCCTCTCTCCTATCAGGCACCCACGTTGAGTCAGTGACCTCATCATCCCCTCCCTCCTCATCACTGGAGCAAACCTGGCAGTATGCTGCAGCAGGGGGAGCATGACTGCCAGATTGCTGTCCTTCTTGGGCACCCCCTCTGTCCGTGCTCGTGTTACTGCCTTCATCGAGCTCAGTATCATCATCAGAGCCTTCCAAACGCTGGGCATCCTCCTGGAGCATGTACCCAACACTGTGGTCAAACAGTTCGAGGGACTCCTCAGGAGGACATGGTGGGGCTAGGGAAGGAGTCACTGATGACATTGAGCCGAGGGAAGAGGCCGCTGCTTTGCCAGACAAAGTACCCTGGGCATGGGTGAGAGAGGATGAGGAGGATGAGGACGGCTTGGTCATCCACTCGACCAAGTCTTCCGCATGTTGCGGCTCAACATGGCCAGCTGCCGAAAAAAAGGCCAAGCGTGTCCCATGGCCACGTGCTGATGAGGATGCACCGTCTCCACGACCAGCACTAGACACAGAGCCTGCTTGCCCTCTCTTATTGGCTTGTGACTGTCTGCCTCTCCTTCTTGGCCTTCCAGACATACTAATGGCCTGTAGCTGCACTAAGCTGGGATATATATATATATATATATATGTACTGATACTGCAGCTAGCAAAATCAACTGCCTGCCTGTAATATGAGAACACCACCAACCTTCTACAGGTAGCTTTAGCTGAACACTGTGAGGTGGACGCACCCCACTAACTTGTAGGTTTAGCAGAACACTGTGAGCAAGACGCACTGCACTAACTGTAAATAGTCTAGCTGCCTGACTGTGGTACTAATAGGATCAAAAGAACACCAGCAATTTTCTTTAAAATACTGTAACAAGACAAGCCTGCCTGTCAGTAAGAAGATAACAGGAATGGATCTAGCTGAACACTGTGAGCAGGACGCACCCCCACTAGCTTGTAGGTTTAGCTGAACACTGTGAGGTGGACGCACCCCACTAACTTGTAGGTTTAGCTGAACACTGTGAGCAGGACGCACCCCACTAACTTGTAGGTTTAGCAGAACACTGTGAGCAGGACGCACCCCACTAACTTGTAGGTTTAGCAGAACACTGTGAGCAGGACGCACTGCGCTAACTGTAAATAGTCTAGCTGCCTGACTGTGGTACTAATAGGATCAAAAGAACACCAGCAATTTTCTTTAAAATACTGTAACAAGACAAGCCTGCCTGTCAGTAAGAAGATAACAGGAACGGATCTAGCTGAACACTGTGAGCAGGACGCACCCCACTAGCTTGTAGGTTTAGCTGAACACTGTGAGGTGGACGCACCCCACTAACTTGTAGGTTTTGCTGAACACTGTGAGCAGCACGCACCCCACTAACTTGTAGGTTTAGCAGAACACTGTGAGCAGGACGCACTGCACTAACTGTAAATAGTCTAGCTGCCTGACTGTGGTACTAACAGGATCAAAAGAACACCAGCAATTTTCTTCAGGTAGCTGTATTTACTGTAACAAGACAAGCCTGCCTGTCAGTAAGAAGATAACAGGAACGGATCTAGCTGAACACTGTGAGCAGGACGCACCCCACTAGCTTGTAGGTTTAGCTGAACACTGTGAGGTGGACGCACCCCACTAACTTGTAGGTTTTGCTGAACACTGTGAGCAGCACGCACCCCACTAACTTGTAGGTTTAGCAGAACACTGTGAGCAGGACGCACTGCACTAACTGTAAATAGTCTAGCTGCCTGACTGTGGTACTAATAGGATCAAAAGAACACCAGCAATTTTCTTCAGGTAGCTGTATTTACTGTAACAAGACAAGCCTGCCTGTCAGTAAGAAGATAACAGAAATGGATCTAGCTGAACCCTGTGAGCAGGACGCACCCCACTAGCTTGTAGGTTTAGCTGAACACTGTGAGGTGGACGCACCCCACTAACTTGTAGGTTTAGCTGAACACTGTGAGCAGGACGCACCCCACTTACTTGTAGGTTTAGCAGAACACTGTGGGCAGGACGCACTGCACTAACTGTAAATAGTCTAGCTGCCTGACTGTGGTACTAATAGGATCAAAAGAACACCAGTAATTTTCTTTAAAATACTGTAACAAGACAAGCCTGCCTGTCAGTAAGAAGATAACAGGAACGGATCTAGCTGAACACTGTGAGCAGGACGCACTGCACTAAATGTAAATAGTCTAGCTGCCTGACTGTGGCACTAATAGGATCAAAAGAACACCAGTAATTTTCTTCAAAATACTGTAACAAGACAAGCCTGCCTGTCAGTAGGAATATAACAAGAACGGATCTAGCTGAACACTGTGAGCAGGACGCACTGCACTAAATGTAAATAGTCTAGAAGATAACAGGAACGGATCTAGCTAAACTGAATACAGTGTATATATATATATATGCAACACCTGGGATGCATATATATACACAATACACTTTAAGTGCAGCTAACTGACTGACTGTCCTGCCTAATCTAGCTAACTCAAATGAAATGACACTGTCTCTCTCTCTCTCTAAGCACACCGGAACACACTGCACAGGGCCGCCGTGCAGGCGGCCTTATATAGTGTGGGGCGTGTACTAAATCCCCTGAGCCATAATTGGCCAAAGCCTCCTTGGCTTTGGCCAATTATGGCTCTCTGTTAAGGCGGCGCTGTGATTGGCCAAGCATGCGGGTCATAGTGCATGCTTGGCCAATCATCAGCAAGCAATGCACTGCGATGCCGCAGTGAATTATGGGCCGTGACGCACCACACGAATTTGGCGCGAACGGCCCATATCGTTCGCAATTTGACGAACGATCGAACAGCCGATGTTCGAGTCGAACATGGGTTCGACTCGAACACGAAGCTCATCCCTATTGAGTATATATAAGGAGGAGGGCTCACGTTCTATACGGATGCCCAGGTATGTTATACACCGGGTTGCCAGAGCAAACAGGGATAAAAGTCTCCATTTAGTAGACAACCATGGGTGGAGTGCTAGAAATTCACTTTTATCAAAATTTATGCGAAAGCCAGAGCTTAGTCAAAAGGCCGCAAAAAGTTCTCGGAGTCTGTCAAAGTCTGTGAGGGGGTCGGTGGAGAATAACAGTATGTCGTCTGCGAATAGAGCGGAGTGGAGGACTTGGTTACCCATGGTGATGCCACTGATCCCATCGTGTGAGTTAAGTATTCTGGATAGGGGCTGGATGGTGATATTGAAAAGTAGGGGTGATAGGGGGAATCCCTGCCTCGTTCCCTTCGTTAAGGGTAACGAGTCTGAGACTAAGTCAGGAGTGACAAGACGCGCAGTTGGCAAAGCGTACATTTGATTTAGAAATGGCATGATTGGGCCCAAGAAGCGGAGTTGTTCCATTACTCTGAACAGCCAGGACAAACTAACGTTGTCAAAGGCTTTTTCGGCATCCAGTGATATAATAGCGACGTCTTAATCAGGGTGTCTTCTAGTGCCACTAAAACCTTATATATGTTTAGAGTAGCTGAGCGTCCTGGAACAAAGCCAAATTAGGCCGAGTGTAGTAAAGAGGGGAGTAGGGGGGCTAAGCGCAATGTGATGATTTTAGAAAGGATTTTGACATCCACGTTAATTAGGGAAATTTGGCGGTATGAGCCCAGTAATAGAGGACCTTTCCCTTTCTTTGATATCAATTTGATGAGTGCCTGTGTTCCAGTAGGAAGGTAAGGGCCCCCATCCCACATGGCTGTATAGACATGTTTTAGGGTGACTGAAATAAAGTCGGTCAATTTATAGAATTCAGCTGTGTAGCCATCTGGGCCTGGGGCTTTGGCAGATGTCATATTTTTGATTGTCAGCCGGATATCCTCAGTAGTGATAGGAGCATTAAGTTCCTCTAGCTGTGTATTTTGAAGTTTGGGCAGATGAGTCTTAGCCAGGAGGGCTTCTGCAGTAACTTGGTCAGTCTGGTCGGCTGCGTATAGATCTGTGTAATACTCTGCAAGTAGGGTGCTGATTTCGGCAGATGAGGTAACCAGGGAACCAGTCGGATCTCTCAGGGTAGCAATATGGGTGGGTCGCCTTGGTCCCGAGCATAGTTTGGCTAATAGTTTGCCTGCCTTGTTACCGAAAGTGTGAAAATGCAACGTAGAGTATGACATCTTTGCTGCTTGTTGTTCTGCCCAAAGGTCAAATGTATGTTTAGCCTGACGCCACATTCGTATATTATCAGGGGTGCAGTTCAGAGTTAGGTCTTCGTGTGCCAAACGTAGGGCTTCACTGGCTTGTCTGTATTGTTGCCTGGCATGTTTTTTTTAAATTGAGTGGTATAGGAGATGATTTTCCCCCTCAGGAAAGCTTTACCAGCTTCCCAAAAGAGGTTTGGTTCAGTGATGTGGAGGTGTATTCATTCCATGCTTCATATAGCATGTGGCAGAAGTCTTTATTATCTGCCAGATATGAAGGAAAGCGCCATGCATGTGAGGGGGATGAGGGTTTAGCATGTGTCATGTGTATTACAATGGGACTGTGATCTGAAATTCTGGTGTCTGTGATTTCCGAATCGCATAGGGCAGTCATTAGTGCAGGGGAGGCAAAGAAATAATCGATGCGGGAGAAGGAGTTATGTGGGGACGAAAAAAAGTTATACTCCTGATCCATCGGGTGCATTAGACGCCATGTGTCTACATAGCGCACGGAGATGATGGATTGTGCTAGAAGGTGTTGGGGGGATAGATTTATGTGTTCTGTGAGTTGGGTCGCTTGTACGGTCTGCTAGTTTGGACATGACAAAGTTAAAGTCCCCCCATACTAGGTGTAGGGTTTCAGGGGCAGTGAGTATAAACTGCATCATGTCTTGGAAGAAGGACATGTTTGGAGAGTTAGGAACATAGATGTTGGTAATAGTAACTTGTTTGGTCCCAAAAGTCATGTGTAGGGTCAATTTGCAGCCTGTTGAGTATCAAAATAGCCACTACAGCCTTACGGCCAATTGCTGGTGAGCCATACACCAAGCCTACCCATAGTTTACGAAGATGTGCTAGATCATCAGGTGGGCGACATGGAAGCCAGAGGGGTGGGGGTTAGGGAGGAAGTGTATCAACTCCGGACAGGGGGGCAGGTGCAAGTGGTTGAGAGCTCAGCTTATGAGTGAGTTCAAGGGGGAGCAGTGGAGCTGATTAGCAGCAGGAGCCTTTACATATGGCGATCTCTAGTGTGAGCAATAGAACGTCATGATGGTAACAGAAACACAAACATTTAAATATTAAACAAAACCAGGCATAAGTAGAATAGCAGGCTAGCACATTTACCGCAACACAGAGTTCAGTCATATATAGTAAAAAAAAGAGTAAAAAAAGAGATATTAGAGCATGGAGAGGGAGGAAAAAGAGGGGGTAATACTACCCATCTCCCATGTGTGACCAAGAACAGAGTGTCTCTGCAGACTTTCAGTGATTTCCAGAGCGATCATCCTTCTGAGTGACTCGTCTGCATTTATATGGAGGCTTGGTCGGGTTACGTTGTTATTTGGGTAGTGCGGATGGAGAGGACGCTGATGGAGAGGTTGAATTCTCTGCAGAGTCGGTGTGGTCCATTTCCATGCCCAGGGCATTGATGTAGCTTTCCGCTTTGTCAGGTGTGGTAAAAATGAGTTGTTCACCTTTTTGCGTTTGGACGCGGAGGATTGCCGGGTATGCTAAGGAGAACCAGATTTGGTTGTTGTGCAGAGTGGTACAGATCGGAGAGAAGGCTTTGCGCTGTTTCATCACCTCCATTGAGTAGTACACAAAAAGTAGTTTTGCACCTTCAATGGACAGCGAACGTGTGTGGCGGAACTTCTGCATAATGGCGTTGTTGTCAACATAGTTGAGATATTTGACAATGACGTGGGGAGGTTTGACACGACTTTCTGAATATTGCCCAATGCGATGCGCCCTTGCAATGGTGCAGGGTATGCAGAGACCCAGTTGCTCGGGAATGATTTTTGGACAGATATTTGTGAGCTGAGTAGCGGAAACTGATTCAGGGAGTCCAATTATGCGTAAATTGTTGCTTCTCAAACGATTTTCCAAATCGTTGAGATTATCTCTATCTCTATAGCGGCATTCATGCGTGCTAACATAGCAGATGCAGCTGTGGATTCATCCTCCAGGGCTGAGATCCTTTCTTCTGCATGTGTGAGTCTCTGTTCCTGGGCCTGCACCTCTATGTGTAGCTGTTCCAGCACTCTGTGGACTGCTGCATTCACAGTAGCAGTGAGTGTAGAGCCTAGCAGCATTACCACTGCCTGTGCTATTCCTGCAGGAGAGGCAGGGTCAGCCGCAGTTGTCGCTGGGGCTGAGGGTGGCTGTGGATGTGCCTGCAGATGTACCTGCAGCGTCTCTGCCGGAGATGGCGTGGTGGCCATCTTGGCTTCAGCCGACACCGTCTCTCCCGTGGGGGGTATCACGCAGGATGCCGCTCGTGCTTACAATCGCTCAACAAAGCGATCCATGTATGCCCAGCAGGTAGCGGGGGTGGAGGGGGGTCTCCCCGAAGTGTATGCCGGTGTGTATGGCCGGTTTTTGAGGAGCGCGGAGGGAGCTGGGGATATCTACCTCTCCCTCATGTGGCGCCGGAAGCCTTTTTTTCTTTCTATATAAAGGAAAAGAATACTGAATATTTAAGAAAAAAAAAAAAAACTTAAATTTTGTTATACAATATTGCAAATAAATAATCTCTCTTCAAAAATTTTGGGCAAAATTTATTTTGCTACTTTTTTTGGTTAAAAACATCTAAAATTAGTGTGTATTATTTAGTCTGTGTGAAAGTTATAGAGTACTGACTGCCTATCTCATTTCTCGAGGCCCTAAAATGCCAGGACATTACAAATACCTCACATATAAATTTCTTAGGTTCCACTCGTTTAGATACGGCATTCGTTATTTTGGATATTTCGTAACTTTGGATAAATTCGTTATGTTCATTAACCACTTGCCGACCGGCTCAGGCCAATATATGTCGGCAAAGTGGCACGGGTGCGCGAAACAACGTACCCATACACCGCTGCGTCATCGGCGGCTAGCGGGTGCAAGCGCCCGCCGCGGGAGCATGCCCACAGGTCCCACCAACTTGATGTCCGCCGGTGGCCCGTGATCGTGACATGGAGAGGCAGAACGGAGAGATGCCTATGTAAACAAGGCATTTCCCTGTTCTGCCTAGCAACATGTCAGGGATCTAGTGCTCCCAGTGATCACGAGCAGTGATCTAGTGAGCCCATCCCCTACAGTTAGAACATGCCCAGGGAACACACTTAACCCCTTGATCGCCCCCTAGTGTTTAACCCCTTCTCTGCCAGTGACATTTACACAATAATCAGTGCATTTTTATAGCACTGATCGCTGTATAAATGCCAATGGTCCCAAAACAGTGTCAAAAGTGTACAATCTGTCTGCCGCAATGTCATGGTCACAATAAAAAAAAAAAAAAAAATTGCAGATTGCCGCCATTACTAATAAAATAAAACATTTATTAATAATGCCATAAATCTATCCCCTATTTTGTAGACGCGATAACTTTTGCGCAAACCAATAAATATATGCTTATTGTGATTTTTTTTAACCAAAAATACGTAGAAGAATACATATCGGCCTAAACTGAGAAAGACTTTTTTTTTATATATTTTTTTTTTTTAGATATTATAGCAAAAAGTAAAAAATATTGCTTTTTTTTTTTCAAAATGTTCGCTCTTATTTTGTTTATAACGCAAACAATAAAAACTGCAGAGGTGATCAAATATCACAAAAAGAAAGCTTTATTTGTGGGAAAAAAAGGACGTCAAATTTTGTTAGGGTACAACGTCGAACGACCACACAATTGTTAGTTAAAGCGACGCAGTGCCGTTCTGCAAAAAAGGGCTTGGTCAGGAAGGGGGTAAATCCTTCCAGGGCTGAAGTGGTTAACAGCCAAATTTGAAAGGAAATTCCAATACCTATAATTTAATAGTTAGTTATTATTTCAGATTTTCGAATTTTCGGGTTTCTGGTGATAGGGTTGAAATAATGACTTAGAGTTCTACTTAAATTGTTTGTGCTTTTTCTCTTCTGTGTACGTATCAATTGTTCTACTTAAATTGTTTGTGCTTTTTCTCTTCTGTGTACGTATCAATCTGTATCTAGATGGAATTTGGAACTGCTGAATAATCATTACGTGTTCACTGATAAGAAACTCTTTGTACCTTAACCTCATTTGGTAATGCCGATAAGATTACTGCTTGTAGAGCTGCCTATAAAAGGCCTTTGAAAGAAGTAAAGGGCGCAGTCCTCTTTTGCTCCGGACTGTGACACAGACATATCTGACTCCGTGTCATCATTCTTATAGAAGCAATAATTTGACAAAGCAATATAAACTTAAAGCAACTTGTTTAAGAGTTGCCCCTAACATTTTGGCGCCCAAAACAGGGACTCACCAAATTGCTACAAGAGGTGGCTGAGCTACGCTGACGGAACGAAAGGACAGGCATTCCGGGAACCACAGATCGAAAACCTGCACAGGTAAGAAAAAGCTTTATTTTTCTTATATTCTGTGCTCCCCTGATTTGTGCCTATCCGTTCTGTCAGTTATGGTTCTCCTGGTTTTAAAACACCAGCCTCTGTAGTGGTGAGTCTAGAATTACTGCATATTTTAGTTTATATTGCTGGAATTATTTGTTGTCTGTCTGTCTTGTTGAGCAAGTGAATGAGCCTTGTCAAGGATGGTATGAGTTAGAAGGGGATTGCCGAACTAAGCAACAGAATGCGCCCTTACCTCACATAAGTGAACTTGGGGGGTCTGACGCTTATGCCTAACCTCACATCTAACTCATAAACCATAGACGGGTTGAAAGTATAAGCCCTGTCTGCTCCATAAAGCAGGGATAAGAGTGTATGAGAGGGATCCCAGATACGGGGGGGGAATAAGGTCTCCACAAAGTCCGGAGATCTAGTCGGATACCTGGCCACTTAAAGGAATGCTTGTATATGTTGTAGCCGCATTCTTGTATATGTTATAGCCGCATTCTGGTTTGTTATTGGGCTAGCATATAAAGTAGTTATTTGTTATTGGGCTAGCATATAAAGTAATTCGGTTTCAGAAATCTCATCTAGGAGAGGTTTTTAGTATTCTGGCACCCTAGGAGGAAGGCAACGAGGAACTAGTGTAACTTGGTTAAGTGGTTTATATTGTACACTAAGTGTCCCACACGCTACCTAGGCAGGACTGTCAGAATGGGCCAGCAGAATACGAAACCCCAGCAGGGAATTGTGGCGCATTATACGGCGCCACAGATAATTAAAAACATCTGTGGGAAAGATCAAGCGCGGGACTTAAAGGATGTCTTTCGTAAATTTAAGGTGAAAGGAGCAGCGGGTTTAGACCCGGATGTATGGAGTGAAATAGTGAAAAAAAAATAGTGAAAAAAGTGAAATAAATAGGGACAGACAAGGAGAGGTGTTAGAGAAGCAATGGATGAGTCGGGTTCAATGCTTAATTAAGGTTTCAAATAGAGCGAAAGAAGAGGGGTGGAAATATAATCCAGATTGTGATGGTTGGGATATGAAAGACAGAAGAACAAAAAATGTTGAAATTTTAAATAATCTTAGTTCAACCATCCCACCCCCATATACTGACATAGAACGTAAACCACACAAGATATATCCAGTACTTGAGGGGAGAATGGGTACCACCAGATTCTTGTGTATTGCTACAATATGCGGATGATTTATTGTTATGCTGCCCGGACAAGGAAACTTGTTTGGCTACCACCCTTAATTTGTTGCGCTTCTTGGCAGAAAAGGGTTGCAAAGTTAATAAGAACAAATTGCAAGTGTGCCAGGAAAAAGTTATCTTTTTGGGACATTGTATATCACAGGGTACAAGGCATCTCACTGAGGAAAGGGTTCAAGTGATAAAGGGAATGTTACCCCCACGGAATTTCAAACAATTGCGTATGTTTTTAGGTATTGTGTCATATTGTAGACAATGGATACCACATGATAGCGCTTTGATCCAACCATTATACGATTGTTTGAAAATTGTACCGTATGTGCTTACAGAAGTAGCGTATGAGTCGTTTGTCACTTTGAAAAAGCTATTAATTTCTGCCCCGGCTATTGGTATTCCAGATTACACTAAGAAATTTAATCTATATGTTGCCGAGATCACTGGACACGCCACAGGTGTTTTGACACAGGCACATGGAAAACAAAGACCAGTCGCTTACTTTTCAGCAGCACTAGATCCAGTGTCCAGAGGTTCACCGTCCTGTGTACGGGCGGTAGCTGCAGTGTCAATCATCATTGATAAATCATCAGAGATTGTCCTAGACAATCCAGTTGTAGTACACACCACACATGACATACATGCAATCTTGTCTCAAGTTCAGCCCAAACACATTTCAATGGCCAGACAACTGAGGTTACAGTGTACTTTACTCTTACCTCCAAATGTCACTTTTCAGCGCTGTACAACTTTAAATTTGGCCACCTTTTTGCCTCTTCAGTCACCAGATTTGGCAAGGGGGAATAATAGTGCTAATAAAGAAGGAGATGAGGAAACTGACACCCTTCTGTTTAAAGAGATAGATCAGCACGATTGTTTTCAGCTCATGGAACAGGAGACAATGGGATTCCCACATGTTACAGATACACCGATTTTAAATGCTGAGCACACTTTGTACATAGATGGCAGTAGGTTTGCTGATGACAAGGGTAAATATCACACAGGGTATGCTGTAGTAACTGATACACAGGTGATTGAAGCACAGCCCTTACCAGCCCACTTGTCAGCACAGGAAGCAGAATTAAAAGCTTTAGAACAAGCCCTAGAATACTTAAAAGGACGAGAAGGGAATATTTACACTGACTCTGCCTATGCTTATGGTGTAGCGCACGATTATGGCCACATATGGAGGGCTAGAGGTTATCTGACAGCAGCAGGTACACCTGTAAAACATGGAGAAGGGATTAAGAGAGTCCTGAACAATCTTCAAAAGGTTAAACGAGTGGCCATTATGAAGATAGCGGCACACACGAGAGCAAAAACAATTGAGGCAAAAGGAAATGCATTTGCAGATTTGACTGCAAAACAGGCAGCTCTAGGGGAAGGAAGCCCTGAGACCTTAGCAGCAATAGAGGTGAGTATCCCAGAACCAACATGGCAGCAGCTGAGCAAATTACAGGAGCAAGCAGGGGAGAGCGAGAAAGATAAGTGGGCCAGGATGGGAGCAGCACCAGACCTTGACAATGTATGGAGGGAAGGAGGCAAAGTATGCCTACCTGCCTCTCTGTACCCAGCAATGGCAGCGGCAGTTCACCTACCCACACACGTCAGTTCTAATTCCATGTATAGGATTGTGAACCAAGGATGGCTCGCCCCTGGATTCAGTAGTACTGCGAGAAACTACTGTGCAGCCTGCCAAATCTGTCTCCTGAATAACCCAGGACAGAGAGTAAAAACCCCACGAAAACACCAGGTCCGGGCCCAATACCCCTTCCAGAGACTGCAAATTGACTACATACAAATGCCTAAGAGTGGCCCCTTTGAATTTGTCCTCGTGTGTATCGATTTATTTTCAGGTTGGCCTGAAAGCTATCCAGTAAAATCAGCTACAGCTAAAGCCACAGCTAAGAAACTGATCACTGAGTTAATACCTAGGTTTGGTCTTCCTGAAACCATAGAATCAGATAGGGGGACACACTTTACAGGAGAAATCATGCAGAATGTGATGACCATGTTAGGGGTTCAACAAAGTTACCACACCCCTTACCACCCACAGAGTTCAGGATCAGTGGAAAGAGTAAATGGGACAATAAAGTTGAAAATGCAAAAAGCCATGCAAGAGTTAAACAAGCCATGGCCAGAATGCTTGCCTTTGGCTTTGTTCTCCATAAGATACACTCCAACAGGGAAAACAGGATTGTCCCCATATGAAATACTTTTTGGGAATGCACCTAGATTAGGACTAAACTTTCCACAGAGTATGCAATTGCAATGTGATAGTTTGACTGCATATGTAATACAATTACAACAACGTCTAACTAAGATCCACAAAAGTGTGTATTCTTCTCTTCCAGACCCTAACTCAATAACAGGTACCCATACGCTGCTACCAGGGGATTATGTATATGTAAAGAAACACACCAGAAAGACATTGGAACCCAGGTTCGAAGGTCCTTATCAAGTACTCTTAACCACTGCCACTTCAGTAAAGCTGGAGGGAAAGCCAACCTGGATACACGCATCACACTGCAAGAAACAACCTGAGAAAACGTCATCATGAAATCTCTACTTTTCTATAGTCTGTTTAAACTTGCCTTTGTACAAGTGTATGCCTGGACTCCTGGTATTAATGTAATTGAGGTAGAGGAAACAGCCGATTTACAATGGGTTATAGACGATCCTAATGTAGCGAATGTTTCAGGATATACAATGGACGAGTACATAGTAGTGGGTAATTTCACAGTCAAAGGACATAGGAAGCCGTTGCACATTGATGAAAACATAGGATGGATAAGGGCAGACCCATCATCAAAGGTAAATATAACGTTTCAATTAAACACTAGTATGGGTTTCACATACAGATGGAGGAAGAAATAGTTCCCACATTTGAATCATCAATGCTAACACCCGTGCCCCACACTTGTATCAATGTATCAGTATCACAACAAAAGACAAAAGTTAAATTCAATGTAACTTTCCCTGAAATTCCAAAATGTAGGTACAGACGAGCATGGTATGACACTTTATTGGGACTATCAGGTACAGGGATGGGAATTTTAAACTCGGTCGAAATAGAAGAAATGAACAACAGATGGAAGCATGCAGGGGGACACATAGCTGACAGCTTGACTATCACAAGCAAATGGTTACCCACCACTTTTGAAACCCAACTGCAAGAAATACCCCTATTACAATTTTTGGGAGGGTTAATAAATCACACGATAGGAGCAGAGCTCCAGCTGTGGAATCAAAGTCAACAGTTTGTAAATTTCACACAGTGCTCTTTTAACCTCTTATCCTATCATATACAAATAAATAGGGCCAGGACTGAACTTCAGTTGGGAAATTATCATACCTGGATGAAATATTTTAAGGGTCTAACTGACGATGGTGTATGGTTCCAAGTAAAAGGGGATAAAATAGAATGTGAGAATAAATGGTGTGTAGGAAGGTTTGAAGCATACCGGGTAGCAGATGTAATGGAAATGTGTAAAATAGTGGTCATGCCACTAGTACTTAAAGACGAGTTTTGGTATCCAGAAATATATGGGAAATATGTAGATAAAGGAAACAGAACCCATGATTTAAATCTATGTGAAGGAACTAATAAGGGAATGGTATGCGGCAGAAGTTCTCCAACCTTGCTTGTTAAAATACCAAACTAGCATATGCAAAATGCAAAGAACACCGGTAAATGTGAACAATAGATTCATAGAAATAGGACCCCAGCATATTTGTATCATTACTAATGATAACCGCACCATGTCAGCGTTAAATAAATCGGTGCCGTTTGCGGGATGCATAAAAAAGATTAAAACATTACAATGGGGTAACGACACCTATCTTTTTGAACCAGACGCCGATAAGGTATTCTCTTCAGTCTATGAGGTACATAATCTCACTGACACTACACCCTTTATAATTTCTTTAGACCCACTAAAACAGGTTTTGGAACAATCAGAGTTGTTAAGACAACACATAGAAACACTAGAACATACCCTACAGAATAACCTCGTATCTGCAATAATTGACAAAGATAGACTAGTGCATCTTTCCTCACAGATACAACAGGATACTGCACCACATTGGTGGGATATATTTAGTGGAATGTCTTCTACAGCAACCAATACCTTTCACTGGTTGTTAAGTCCAATGGTAATTATTATTTTAATATTAATATCACTTACAATCACAAATATATGTGTATACAGGAAAATAAATAGGAAAATTAGGAGAATAGACAGGGCATACTGATAAATGTATATTGACATCACCCTACTCCCATAAACTCCTCTTCTTGAATTTAAGATGTGAGCAACACCTGGAGAGATGGGATTTTCCCCTCTGACAACCCGCGGTCAGGGATAGTACTCTAGGAAAAGCTGACTAGAACTTGTTCATGAGGACACAGGGGGAGGGAGAGGATGATGTCAAAGGGGGAAATTGATAGGGTTGAAATAATGACTTAGAGTTCTACTTAAATTGTTTGTGCTTTTTCTCTTCTGTGTACGTATCAATTGTTCTACTTAAATTGTTTGTGCTTTTTCTCTTCTGTGTACGTATCAATTGTTCTACTTAAATTGTTTGTGCTTTTTCTCTTCTGTGTACGTATCAATCTGTATCTAGATGGAATCTAGATGGAATTTGGAACTGCTGAATAATCATTACGTGTTCACTGATAAGCAATAATTTGACAAAGCAATATAAACTTAAAGCAACTTGTTTAAGAGTTGCCCCTAAGACTGGATTTTCAAATTTCGAATTTACGAATTTACAAATGTTCGAATTTATGAATTTACGAATTTTCGAATTTTCAAATGTTCAAATTTACAAATACTTACAAAAATTAGTTAAACGGGTTTTCGTTAATTCGGATGTTTCCGAATATACGAATTTGTCAAAATTCGTTAAACGAATTCGGAACTAAACTAATTGCACATGTCTATGTGGCGGTGATCAGGTAAACCGTGACTGGTGCAACAGTGATTAGGGACACTAACTGGCAGCTGTCACATAACTGGTGATGGAGCCTGTCACGGAACGCCCCACACTCCGCTTGAGTGCTTCCGTCATATACCGCTTCCTAAGTTCTGGAACACGAGTCCAATGGATCTGGCTATAGGAACCCCAAGAACTAGACAACACCAGTCTTGGAGTACATCAGAACTGTCTTTATTTTTAGATCTCACAGACCTTTATACAGCAGGGATGACTCAAAGCTAACCTAATTAACATGACCTAATTTACTACAAAATGTACCCAGACCAGATGACAGTCTTGTGGGCACCGAGCTTCACACATTAATACAATTAACAATACAAACAACAATCTCCCCCCTCCTCAGCCTAGACCATTCGTCTATTAGCCAGTGCTGGTGGCTAATGTGATCAGCTCTCTCAATTAACATAAACACATGTTGATAACACCAGCATCTCCTCACAGGATGTGTCCCAACAGAATGAATCAGTCTTATCAGCAGGGGGCTGCTGGAGGAATCCCCCCTCCCTCTTCAGGGACACAAATATACAGTAAGGAGTCCCCATACAATATATACATGACTGAGTCCGATTAATACAGTTCAGACTGGATTTCTCATTCACCTCAAATGCTAGGGCCCATAATCGGTGGGCAACAGGCTTGCATACAGTCCTCTCCAACAGCCTCCGCTCTGGCCATGCCCGTGACATTTCTCCCCTTTCGGCAGGAGACTAACACAGGAGGAGACCCCAGACGGGTTGACTCCGAAGTTAGTCCATAGTTCCAGTCCTCTACTGCCTGTACCCACACAGTACCCCAAACAAATTATTCCAAACAGTGTATTACTCACCCAGCCATCCTCTGCCTCTCTCAGAGAACATATCTGCCGCTGGGGAGAGGCCCAGACTGGCCCTTCTCCCTGGAATCCTTTCTGCCGCTGGAGAGAAGACAGGGGGACTGGGCTCACTCCATCCTGCTGTTGGGGATCTGGGCCGACTGCCCAGCATCCCTGGGGTATACAGGTGGGGACTGAAGCCCCATCAACCGACACCAGATCAAGCTGCAGTTGTGAGGTGATGACTGCATTCTCTCCTTGGATCCTGATCTGCAGCTCGCGATAGACTGCCACCTCCTCACCTTGGGCCTCCACAATTGCTGCAGGTGTGGGGCAGAGGTCTTGGACCCTCTGTCCGGTTGCCAGCACTTCTGCTGGGGGTTTGCCAGGTGGTTCCTCCTCTACAGAAACGTCTATTAAATCCCCAGTCTCTGGAATTGGTAAAAGTGTGGGACAGAGGTCTTGGACCCTCTGTTCAGTTACCAGATCTTCAGCTGGAGAAGTTTGTTTTAACTCCATAGATGCTGCTGGCAGAAAATCACATGTCCCTGTCAGTGTTGTGGGAGAAAGGCTGACTACCTCTTCTCTCAGGAAGGCTGAAGCCACTGTTGGTGCTGGGCAGAACACAGTGAACTTTGGCCCTGATAGCAGCTCTTCTGCTGGAGGCTCATCAGGTTGTTCTTCCTCAGCAGAAAAGTCTATTAAATCCTCTACCTCTATAACTGGTGTCTGTGGATAGAGGTTCACCATCTCCTGTCCGTGGAACTCAGAAGATGCCATCAGTGCTGAGCAGAGCGCAATGAAGTTTGGCCCTAATCCCAACTCTTCTGCTGGGGGCTCACCCGATGGTTCTTCCTCAGCAGAAAAGTCTATCAAATCCCCTGTCTCTGCAACTGGTGTCTGGGGATGGAGGTTCACCATCTCCTGTCCATGGAACCCAGAAGATGTTATCAGTGCTGGGCAGAGGTTAGCAGAGCTCTGCCCTGTTGTCAGCACTTCAGTTTT